>NW_009216725.1:2013-2216 GCF_000690835.1 Fulmarus glacialis | reverse complement strand
CCCCGCGTGCCCGGCCATCCAGCACAGGGACAAAGTGACCGCTCAGTCCCTGCACCTCTCCCTCGGGGACCTGGGAGGGAGCCCCCCAGGGGACAAAATCCCAGGGGATGCAGTCCCCTGAAACCCGGCAGGAGCCCAGGGCCGTGCCTGGCCCCAGAACCCCAGCAGGGAGCAGAGAAGCCTGAGTCAGATGGGACGCAGCG
>NW_009216725.1:1536-1797 GCF_000690835.1 Fulmarus glacialis | reverse complement strand
CCACCGCGCTGCCTGCTCAGAGGGGGGTGCTTTTCCAACGCAGCTGTCAGTCGGGCCATGGCTGGGCATTGCCCAGCTTGGCTGCTGGTGCTGCCTGCTGGGGCACCTCTTGGGGCTTTTGTGCTTTATTTCCCTTCACTGATTAAACTGTCATTGTCTCTAGCCAAGAGTTTCCTTTCCTTCTTGCATTTGCCCTCCCGATCCTCCACCCATACCGCTGAGGGGGAGCGAGCGGCTCGGGGTGAGCGTGTGTGCTGGCCG
>NW_009216725.1:0-1367 GCF_000690835.1 Fulmarus glacialis | reverse complement strand
TTTTTTATTTTCAAAAGCTCTGTCCAGTGCTGCTGCTGGCTGGAGGGCCAGGTGGGGGTCCTTCTCCTTCTCCTCCTCCTCCTTCTCCCTGCCTCTGAAGCCACCCCAGGGTCCCCTGTCCTGCAGGCTGCGGGCTTCCATCAGCTGCCACCCCTGATTTCCAGGGGGATGTCCCAGCCCTTCCTGTGTCCCTCACATCTGCCCATACCGGCCGGGCAAGGGCATGGGTGTTGTCGATTTTAAGCCCTTGAAACACACTAAACAAGCATGTTTGGAGAGGAGACATTGCTTTATTCTGCACAGGGTGCAGGGTGGATATTTTCCACAAATCAAGCACACCGCCACAAACTCCAGGCTCTCCTTTATAATACAAAATTAGCAAAACCACGCCTAAAGCCATGCCTAACTAATACATATTCATGAGATTATGTAGGCGTTACTTCTTATCTTCCTTGGCATTCTTCCCAGTCCTTCTGTGCTTCCGCAGGTGTCTTCGGTGGTCTTCTGGGGAAGTGCCCCCTTCTCATTTTGAAGCAAAGTTCAGTTTTAGGGCACAGGTTTGCTGCTTTATCAGGGACGATGCTGGCAACCATTCAAGTCTTATTAAAACAGTCTTTGAAATACAGCCTTTTCTATATGTTCATCTTGACACTGCTTATCTCAGGGACTAAGGATGATGTTTTCCAGGAAGGTTTGGGAGAAACAGAAGAGCTACATCCTTGGTAAGAGAATGACAATTCATCATTAAGCTTGTAACTGCCTTAGACATTATTTACATAATTTGCAACTGTCCAAGGCTTCATGGGAGGCCACCGGGTGTCACAAAGGGGGGCCCTGCCTCCCCTACGGTGTCACAAAGGGGGGCACGCCTGCCTGCCGTACTATCAAAGGGGGACGCGGAGCCCCGCAGGAGCGGGCAGCGGGCACCGCAGTCTGGCATCGTCTCGGCAGACTGCAGCCTCGGCCTCTGCCACACCAGCAGTGCTAGGGGTCCTGTCACTGGGGACCCAGGAGGTCACTGGGGATCCACATCGTGGGCCTGTGCTGGTGACTCGGAGTGCCACGGCCTCACCGGAGCTGGTGCCATGGGGTGCTCCAATGTCCCCACCCTGGCTGAGCTGCTCCCATTCCTGATGCTGGTGCTGCAGCTCTTCCTGGTCCGCGGCAGGCCAAGCGGCTCCAGGTAGGTGACCGCTGCACCGCACCGCGCTGCACCGCACCGCGCTGCACCGCACCGCACTGCACCGCACTGCACTGCGGCATGGCACGGGATGGAAAGGGGTGGCATGGCGTGATGTGGCATGGTATGGCATGGCATGGCATAGCGTAGGGTGGCATGGCGTGGGGTGGCGTGGCGCGGTGTGGAG
>NW_009216724.1:2637-2837 GCF_000690835.1 Fulmarus glacialis | reverse complement strand
CCCCTGACCTGCCCCTGCCCGTCCCCTGCCCCTGCCCCTGCCCGTGACGGCCCCTTCCCCCCTGACCGTACGGCCTTGACTCCTTGGGCTTTCACGCCACGGTCCTCTACCCTTTCCCCAGTGACCCTTTGTCCTTAAATAACAAAATAAACCTTTGCATCACAGGGCAAAAGTGACCTCAGCGTTGCCCCAGATCTGAG
>NW_009216724.1:439-2342 GCF_000690835.1 Fulmarus glacialis | reverse complement strand
CTCTGCCCGCTCCCCACACACCGTCCCCGCTCCCCACGCATCATCCCCGCTCCCCGGACACCCTCTCGCCGAAGCCGGCGTCACCGTAAGAGCTCCTGACAGCGCTGCTTGAGCAGCCGCTGCCTCCGCTCTGCCGACTGCGCCGGTGGCTCCAGCGCAACCGCAGCCTGTCAGGACATTTCATTTTTAAAACATATTTTCTGTCGGTGAGCATCAGCGGCAGCCGTCCCCGTTCAGCCCAGGGGCACCATCCCGCTGAGCTCCTGCGTGCCCGGCTCGGTGTTGCTCTCCAAACTTCTGGTGTCCACCCAGCCCTTGAGCTCTCTTGGTTTCCCCACGTTGTTCTTGTTTCGAAGGAAGCAAACCTTCGGTGAGCTGTGAAATGGCACCTTCCCCTCGCTGCCTGCAGCTGGAGTCTGCTGCGCTTTTTTTGGACTCTGCCATGCCCCAAAGGAGGGTCCTGCCGTGTCTCTGGTTTGCAGAACACCCTGGCACCCCTAAACCAGCTGCAAACAAGAGGCCCCTCTCGTGGTGGTTACTGGGGCGGCCGCGTCCCTGTGTGAGCAGAGGCATTGGGGACTGTCCCAGTGGGACAGACTGCCCGCTAAGCCAGGAGGAGTGATGCTCTGGGAATAAAAGACAAAGAACGCAAAAGCACGTTTGCAAGAGGGGAGTGGAGGGCAAGGGACATTGCAAGAGCTGACCTGGGGGTCCGGTGGGAAAGGGGGGCTCGGGGCTCATCTTCTCCCTTCCCCTCCCCTTCTCCTTCCCCGCGGGGCCGCAGGGCACGGCTGCGAGCCGTGGTGTCTCCTGGCATCAGAGCTGCTCCCGAGTGCCCGAGCAGAGCTCTGCGGCTCTGCGGTGGGTTTGAAGATGGGGAACGACCTGCACTTCACTTCCATCAGCCTCCTCCGGCATCAGCGTGAAGCAGAGGTTGAGCTGGCAGCCGTAAGACACCCCGTGCGGCTGCTTTATGCTCAAAATCGGGTCTCATTTTTATCAAGGCCAAAGGGGCACCGGGGGGGAGGGGATGCTGAGGTAACACCAGGATTTGAAGACCTGTTCACAGCTCCCAAACGGGGCCACGCTTGCCCCGTGGGTCAGGCAGGACCTCCTGCAGCAACCGACTGGCTTTATTTTCCTTGTGCAATGACCTGTGTGCATGCTCATGTGTTCCTCTCCTCTCCCTTCCAAGAACATTCGAAACAATTGTCCATATTTAACCAGAGCTGATGGATGTGGCTTGTTGTGCTGATGCTGGCCAAGTTCCTTCTTGTTTCACAGCAGGGATGTGGGAAGGAAAAAATTCCCAGCCTTCAATCCACAGCTCCGGTTCCTCGGCCCCATCCCTCCGGCTGAGTGCTGCAGGCCACAGGGTGTTGCTTAAAACCTCTGCAGGAGCAGCTGCAAGGGGAAGGGAAGGGAGATTTTTTTTTTTTTTTTTTTTTACAAGGTAAACTGAGTCAAGGAAGGCAAAGCACTGCTGTGTTCCCTGCTCACAGAGCAGCTTCTTTAAAGGTGAAAATAAAAGTCCAAAGCTGCAAATTGCCAACTGCAGCGGAGACACGTCCTCGGGGGCTGCCAGCCGGGCTGGACCCCAGGCAGGGCTGCAACCCGCTCCCTTGCAGGGTGCTGCTCACCCTGCGTGGGGTCTTCTCCAGCCTGAGGTCCGGCAGGGCTGTGGACACCAAGAGGAAAACACCCAAACGCCTCTGAGACGCCAGCACTGCTGTGCGTGAGCGCACGGAGGTGTCCTGCAAATGCACTTTGTCCTCCCGGGGAGCTGCTCACTGCCTCCTCCGCGCTCAGACCCGTCTGCGCTGTCGTCTCTGACAGGTACAAGTTAATCTGTGCAATTAATTATCCATCAAACTCGCTTTCCTTCCCCGCCCTCCAGCAAGCT
>NW_009216724.1:0-340 GCF_000690835.1 Fulmarus glacialis | reverse complement strand
CTTCGGTGCCTGGCAAAAGCACGAGCCTTTGCCGTTATCAGAGGACCGAATATTCGGAAGGGAGTGATCCTCTTGACCTACATTTTAAAACTGTCTTTAAAAGCGGTGAGACTGGGACCAATCCTGCCTGAGCCCAGGGAGAGGGGATTTGGGGCTGCTGCAAGCTCAGGGGTAAGAGACCAGTGTGTTTATTTAACCAGCCCTTGCTCTACACCCCACCACAGGGCAGGGCAGGAGAGAGCACACGTGCATCGCTCCCAGCTGACGGGGGGTGCGGGGTGGTCTGCCAAGCGGCGCTGTGCGGGTCCCCCCGGCCGGACCCGCACCCAGCGCCAGCACC
>NW_009216723.1:1190-1618 GCF_000690835.1 Fulmarus glacialis | reverse complement strand
CGGGAAGGACCCGCCATTGCCACATCTCCGCCACCCCGGTCACCTCGCCGGGGGTCACCTACCTCCAACCCCGCGTCCGTGATGGTCGACCTCTTAAGGCTCATGGACTTGACCCCCTTCTTGGAGAGGGGGTAGTTGTCAATGAACTCACAAATGTCCAGGTCGGAGACGCCCACGAGGCAGAAGCCGTCAAAGCCGCGGGCGGCGAAGCCCAAACTCCTTCTCGCCACCGGGCAGGACGTTGTAGAGCTCTTTGGTGTGCAGGACGGGCGTCAAGCCCACCCAGAACTTGGGTTGGTAGAGCACCCGCCGCCACGCCTTGCACACCTGCGCCAGCACGCACTTCTCGCACGCCGAAAAGTACCAGAACAAGCGGTTGACGATCTTCTCGTACACCGCCAGCGGCCTTTCCGATGACGAGCCGGCCG
>NW_009216723.1:0-245 GCF_000690835.1 Fulmarus glacialis | reverse complement strand
TGGGCAGGGAGCCCCTGGGGGTCCCTGTGCAGGGAGCAGGATGGCACGGGGGACCGGGCGGTGCAGGGTTGCTGGGGACAGCCGCAGAGGGGACATGCCCAGGCACAGAGGGGGGTCCTGCAAGGGGCCGTGTGGCCCTGGCGTCCCCCATGATGGGGAATGGATGGGGATTTGTCTGGGATCCAGCCACCGATGGGAGCAGAAGCAGGATCATGGAGTCATAGAGTAGTTTGGGTTGGAGGGGG
>NW_009216722.1:3715-7517 GCF_000690835.1 Fulmarus glacialis | reverse complement strand
AGTCTATATTGTATATATCATCTCTAGCAATCCAGAGCATTTTTTCTCGATTGTTAATAGTACCAAAGAACACATTTCAGAAATAAAAACATTGCATTTTAAAAGGTAATAAAGGGGGAACCCATAAAGTGAACTCAAGATTGTGTAATGCAATTTGCTACTCTAACAGTTTGCAGACGAGTGGCTATTAGTCACTGAAAGGTACAATGCTGCACCCACTGCATGCCACCTTTGGAGTCTTTGTGGTAAGCCATCTGCCACAGTGGTTTTCAAAATCTCTTTCACTACCAACATCAGACAACATCTCCTGCAGTTTGCTAAAAAGCAAAATTTTGACTGTTATCCAATTCTTTTCTTTAAATCATAAAACTAAATGGTTCAAAAGCAGAAACAGGCTCCCCTCCCTTGAAGTGACAGAAAAATGGTTTTTGTTTTCTCCTCTCCCCTCTGAAACATTATTTGGGAATGGTACACATGAATACAGCAATGATGTGTTTACCATACACAGAACAGACCTGAAGCATCATTCAGTCGTTGTAACACATACAAGAAAGAATATGAAAAATATGCAAGTTTTTACCAAAAACGTTCATGTAAGATCTTGCCTAAAGCACACTTCAGTATATCAACAAAAGTACTAATTGTAATGCAGTTCCCAAAGCCATTAATATTATTTGTTATTTTGCTATTTTACTATATTGCTTGCTATTTTGCTAGCAATACTTTTGTTCTATATCCATCTATTGATTATATACACTACAAGGCATAATTCAGTCCTCTGATGTAAAATAACTGCGAACCTACATTGCCAATTGGAATCACAAAAAAATTCAACATCCTTTTACATCTGCCAGTCATGAACATCATTGATGCACAACTTTAGGCCAGTTAAAGTTGCATTTGTTAGTTTATACTACCTAGGTGACTAAAGGAATATTCAAAGGCAAACAATCTAACTTATCTTGATCCCCTCCTCTGTAATATCTAAAGAAACAAGCCTACCCTCTGTCTACATCACTAGATCAAAAATAAATTACAATTCATAAATTAAAAATGAGAAATTATATGCAACATTTTGAACAATGTATGTGCAACAATCAGCTGAAATAAACCTGGAAATGTAATTCAGTATCAAAATTTCTGGTCAAGGTATTATGAAGTTGATATTCAACAGAACAGCCCATCTCACAATCAAGCTCAAAACAAGACACTTTATAGTTTTCTTGATTTATACCTTAAAAATATATAAACCAATGCAATTACATTCTAAAGCGCAGGAAATAAACATTATCACCAGTTCCACAAGATCTTCAGTGAGTTATACCTATGACTTGAAACAATGGACTTCTTGTCAGAACCTTCTTTTTTTAATTGCAAAATGAAATATGAAGTGCTTTAATTCTCCGTGTAAATGATACAGAAAGACAACGCAAGTTCTAATAACTATCACAAAAATAATTACATTAATGTCATAGGTTCCTATACATGCTTGGTGTTACAGCTCTGCACCATGTCTGCCTGTAGACAGAAATTATTCCATCATGGCAAGATCTAAGCAATGCATCCCAGGCACTACTAGGGCCTCAGAGGGTGGCTAATGGGTGACTCAGGTTTAATTAGCCAACAAATAGCAAGTTAAAATTGCATGAACACAGAACCCTGTTAATGCCACTAAACAGCTTCTAGCACCTAAGCAGTTTGTTCAGTCATAGCTATCCTTATACAGGGCTGTCTTGCACTTTGAAGATAATACGACCAAAGTTTGGTCAATGCAAGTGATGTTGACAATTTGTTTATCTGTAATGTACACTAAGGATGATAGTGAAGTTCTGATTTCAAAATGGCACTCAAAACAAAATTAAATTCATTTATATTAGCCACATAGGTCTTTACTATGGAAGTACTACTAAAAGTTCTCAAGTGCTTTTAATATTCTGCATGTATTCCTATGCAACACCAAATGTAACTAGCAACACTAGCATTCCGCAGCATCTGCTTATTTCCATATACTATTAATAATGTGGTAAATTTATAAAATTGCCAAGATACATATCTAGAAAAGAAATTTTAAGAGGAGCATGGTCTATTCCCTAAATTCCACAGTTTTGTGGCTTGTTTTGTTTTCAGTCTGAGAACATCTCTGCAGTTAATTTTTTTTTTTTTTTTAAGCAATATCTGTAAGCCAAGTGTAGTCTAAATAGAGGTCTAAATGAATAAGCCTATATATCAGAGTGGTTTACCTAACTAGTATGTGGGGGTGTCCTCTGAGGTGGGGGGGTGTTTGGTTGCTGTTGGTGAGATACATCAGAGGAACATGTGCTGGTCACCCAAGAAGGTGTAGTGTTGTTGCACTGTAGAAGCAGCACATTTTTGTTAAATACATATGAAACAATAGTTTGTTTCTCCCCTAAAAACATGCCCCAAGCAGCATTCAAACGATTGCACTGGAGAGAAATGTAAAGATAGAAGAAGGTGGAAGAGAAATTTAACTTACTCCCTCAGTCCCAAATAAGCACACTAATTACAAGGCTAGTGGTTACTTTGGATCACTGGAATTCACTCCAAAGGCTTCCACCTCCCCAGAACACAAAGGATTTTTTTGAATAGATGATCTTTGAGACCTGGATCAGGAACCCAGAAGCAATTATCTTTACTCCTCCTCATTCACCTTCCCTTTCAACTTACCTGAGATTGGTCCCATCTCTCAGAACAGCTTAAGAACAATACAGAAAAGCGGGCATACTCGTAACATGACATTTTTCATTGTTCTCATCTTCCTTATATTTCATGCCTGCATTTCACTAACTCTACAGCTCCATGATGTGACTTTTTAAACTGGGAAAACCTAGTTGCCTGACTCAGAACCAGAATATGAACCTGTATTTGCCACATCTTAGGCCAGAGCCCTAACAAGTTGATTACTAGATATTTTGTAGTTTGTGCTGCAGACTTGTTTTGTTCACATATTTTTAAATCACTAACTTTTACTCTGCAAACTAATAAACACTTGTGAAATCTGTGCAATTTTCTTTGGGTTTTGCCCAGACATGGAAACTATTTGTCAAATACATCTGAGATCTAGACCATATTAAAAGAAGCTTGATTATTACTAACCCCAGCTTATACAGTTGTCAAGACAACAGTGAATATCATCATTAACAGAAACTCGTTCTATCAAACTGGAAATCACAGTTGAAGCCTTATTCCCATGTTCACATAATCCAAAACCATATGCAAATATGTGAATGCAAAAGAAAATTCCAAATGAACTTTAGTGTCTTTTTATACTGATCCAAACAGAGAAGCAAACTTTCTCTCCTTTCCCACTTCGAAGTACGAAGAAATGTGTTTAAATCTTCCTTTATTAACAAGAAGTCTATACAAAATTACTCACCTTTAATTTTCACTTGCAAAGCTTTCAAGCGTACTAACTCAGTCAATGTTCACAAGACAGACCGTACATACATTCACCTACAAGTAGGACCCATTCATGTATTTAACATCTCACCAGTCTTACTAACTGATTGCTCACAGTAATAAGCTACCATATGGTGGCTTACCAACTCAGTTGATAAGTAAATAATTGCAACGCCAGATTCAGAAGATGTTAAACACTATGGCTTCATTTCCCTGACACCAGGTTCATGAAATTTACACTAGACATAGGCCTAAAGCATATTACTAGTACAGTTTTCAAAAGCAATCTATGTCTACTGGAGTGGTTAATACGCCAAAGGGTTGCGCTGCCGTTCAGAGGGACCTCAACAGGCTGGAGGAATGGGCCTACAGAAACCTCATGAAG
>NW_009216722.1:0-3698 GCF_000690835.1 Fulmarus glacialis | reverse complement strand
GTGAAGTCCTGCCCCTGGGGAGGAACAACCCCAGGCACCAGTACAGGCTGGGGCCAACCAGCTGGAAAGCAGCTGTGCAGAAAAGACCCTGGGGGTCCTGGAGGGCAAGCTGAACATGAGCCAGTCCTTGCAGCAAAGGCCATCGGCATCCTGGGCTGTGTTAGGTAGAGCATCACCAGCAGGTCAAGGGAGGAGATCCTTCCCTGCTGCCCAGCACTGGTGAGACACACCTGGAGTGCTGTGTCCTGTGCTGGGCTCCCCAGGACAAGAGAGACACGGACATACCGGAGCAAGTCCAGCAAAGGGCCACTGAGGTGATTAAGGAACTGGAGCATCTGTCACACCAGGAGAGGCTGAGAGAGCTGGGGACGGTTAGCCTTGAGCAGAGAAGGCTCAGGGGGGAATCTTATCAATATGTATAAATACCTGATGGGAGGGAATAAAGACAACAGAGCCAGACTCTTCTTAGCGGTGCCCAGTGGAAGGGGAAGAAACAACAGGCACAAGCTGAAACACAAGGAATTCCAGTAAAAAAAAAAAAGGCAGGGAGGTAGTGTTGTTGGGGTTTTTTGTTTGGGTTTCATTGTTGTTTATTGTGAGGATGTTTGCCCAGAGAGTCTGTGGAGTCTCTATTTTTGGAGATATACAAAACCTGGCTGGACACAGCCCCGAGCAACCTGCTCTACTTGACTCTGCTCTGAGCAGGAAAGCTGGTCTAGATCAGTGGTCTCCAAAGTGGAGCGTGAGAAAGACAATCCACTTGGATGTGGGAAGAAAATATTTTTTGTATCATTAATAAATTTTTTTTAAAAATTAAGTAGTGTTTATTTCATCTTTATCTCATTCTTTTTTAATTTTTATTCTTGTGTGTGTTTTATAACACACATAATACATTAGTACAGTGGTACATGTATATAATTTATAAAGAAATAAACAAACACATATTGGGGGTGCGTGCTCAAAAACATTTTGCTGGTGCACCA
Source organism: Fulmarus glacialis (assembly GCF_000690835.1). Classification (NCBI taxonomy): domain Eukaryota; kingdom Metazoa; phylum Chordata; class Aves; order Procellariiformes; family Procellariidae; genus Fulmarus; species Fulmarus glacialis. Next base: position 2,715 of record NW_009216722.1, on the reverse strand, counting down.
TCAAAAAAGTTTGGAGACCACTGGTCTAGATCATCTCCAACAGTCCCTTCCAACTTCAGCGAGTCTGCAATTCTCTGTCTTGATAATAACAATGGATGCCTGTATACAAAGTGAGTGAACAGATTCAATGGAAAAAATTTGCCTTCCTGCCAGCTGACATCTGTTGCTTTCTGAAATCTGTCCTTCACCTTGTTAAACCGAGTAACTCCCTAAACCTTATTTTCTTCTAAATTGATATTAATAATTGGGTTTGGATTTCTTCCACACTTCACTAAAAGTTACTTTATAGTTTGGGGGGGTTCATTGTGGTTTTTTTATTTTTAAGACTCCTCAAGGCTACTTTACCCTACTTTTCCAGGGGAATGATTACTGCAGCAGTCCATATTCTGGTTTTGCCACCTATGAAAAGACTACCAGGGTCAGCATACAGTTAGTTATGCCACTTCCTCCTCCTCAAATACTTATCTCCTCGTAGCAGCCAAACCAGTCTAAAAGCTCCTTTAAATGTCTAGATGAAGCTTTACTGAGGATCAGGATCCAGACTTTTTACAGTGATTATATATTAAGAACAAATTGAACCCTGTTTAACAAAAGCTTAATGCTCTTACTTATGCAACCTGACATTATAGGTATGTATCTATGCTATTTTTCTGCCAAGTTACCACATAAAATACCCAATTAAATTACCGTATACTCATTCAAGGTATGTAAAGCAATAGTATGTAAAGCAATATAAACCCCAATTCAAAATACTAATGTATTTTTATTGTTTACTTAAGCTTTGCAGTTGCATTAAAATATAATAATAAATAAACCATTTGGAGTACATTAACAAAATAAGCAAAACATTAACTGAATTGAATGCTTTATGATTTTATGTGCAATCATAAGTGAACCAAATTCTTACAATACCACTCTTTATACACTGAGTAATGGCAAACTACTATCAGCTCATTATCTCATTCAAGGTCTAAAATAATATGTAAAGTAGAACTAGAGAACGTTCATATGCTTTATGATCATTTCAAAACCCTTCAGAAAGTTTATTTTGCATACATCTATATACATAAACAAGAAAGATGATTTTCATGTAATCCTTAATTTGAATACCATTCAGTTTCTGAAGAGCTGGAAAAAGAACAAGACCCTCTTGGATATTAGTGTTTGTTTACGCAGAGCACAGTGATATTCATAGACTAGAAATGTACTGAAACCCATATTAAATTGACCATTTTTCTCAAAGAGAAAGTTAAAACGGAAGGTCTCATTCCAAACAGGAGCACTGGGGAAAAATGTTCATCGCATCTCTCATCTGGCAGACCACTAGTACCGCTCTGGGAAATCAGAGAGGATTTGGGCAGACTGCCCACTCAACTTAAGGCTCATCTGAGATCCACATATATCCGCTTAGCTATCCAGCTAGGATTTTGTTGTTGTTGTTGTTGTTTTCATGCCCACATGATTTTAGTGCCTTTGTGCAATGTGCAACCCTCTCCACATGCTTCCCTTACCAAAAGGAGGCAGGTATCTCACAATACTGAGGCCAGCAAATCTATGTCCTCCCATGCCTGGTCCGATGTTCACTACAGTAATGGGAAAGCAAAGTGAACTTTAATCTGTCAAAACGTACCATTTGAATTACATATGCTACAGATAATCTTGGGATCCAAATAGAAAAATGCAGCCACCAAGGATATGGTGTGACAATGTAGCAGTTGAAAGAACTGTATAGCCTAAAATAACAAGTGTCTTTTACACACATTTAGAAAAATATGTACATTTACATGCATATACCTCTCTAAATTAACATTTTGCACCTTTTATGTGTTACTCAAGTACATTATAAAAACATACTACAGTCTTAATTTAGTAAGTCAGGTATTTTCTTCACCTCCATAAAAGCAACTAAGAAAAGAATCAACCATATAATATTGTCTGCAATTAAGAGAATTCCAGCACTGCACAATATCTGTCACACTTCACAATCAATAACTATTTCTCAGAATGGCTTGTACACTAGCAGAAATAGCCAGGATACAAATTTATGAGGTAGTAAAGTGCTTTTTATTGTATGCACAGCATAGAATCATGAGAATCCTCTACACAGTCCTTGTAACAGAAACACGACCTTTGAAATGCCAAAGCTCCCTTTGCTAGCAAATGTTTATCACCAAAAAGCTGTCAGCTCCCAAGTTTTTAAAAGATTAACTCTGCTGAGTCATGTATCACAAAACACCGCAAACCTACCAATGGAACATTGTTACAGGAGAGCAGCAACTTGAAATCCAATTTGTTGAAAATACTAAAAGTAGCTTCATATGCCAGAAGTTCCTCAAATCATTATTTTAAATCACTTCCCATTTACTGGCACTACACAAAAGATTTACATATACAGATGACCAACCACATAGGGAGAAAAACCTAAATGTATAAAGCAAAACAAGCAAAAAGCAAGAAAACACAATTAGAAAGGTGAATGTCATTATTTTTACAGTTATTTGCAACACTAGTAGTTGAAATGTTCAGAAAGGAAAGAATATAATTTGGAAGTAATAAGAAAGGCTTCAAAAGAGGCAGGTTGCATTTCAAGTCAGAATGCCTTTACAAACACTTATCCATAGCAGTGTACGTGAGACAAGAGCATCATGAACATAAAGTCAAGTCATGCAAATAAAGTCATTCGCACACATTTTGGCTGGGGTAGAGTTAATTTTC
>NW_009216721.1:23686-50913 GCF_000690835.1 Fulmarus glacialis | reverse complement strand
CAGCCTGTCCAGGTCCCTCTGCAGAGCCAGATGTGAAACCAGGGGGAGTTTTGCAAGCCGAGGTGGGTTGGAGAGCTCAGCAGTTCTTCCTTCCCATCCCAGGCAGGCTTGTCGTGTAGATAAATGCAATCAGGACCTGAAAGTCAAGCTCTGACCACCACATGGAATATTTTTGAAGTAAATTTACTTTCATTGGCAGGATTTTGAGGGCTTCTTCTGTGGTTTTGTGTGAGCTGAAACAGTATGACGCAGCCCCCCTGAGCATTGGTAGTTATTGTTGGTTGCACTCAGTGTAAGAGTCTTGGGCACCACAGTGAAGAATAAATTGTGTTCAGAGCAGAAGACCTTTTTCTGGATCTCCCTTTAACCGTTCTGAAGATTGGAGGCCCAGATAATCCTGCCAAAGTTTCTAACCTAGGGTTTGCTGATGCAGAAGTTGCCTATCGTTAAATTACCACAATGACTTAGTGCTATAAATTCAAGTTATGAAACCTGTGAATCCTGCAGCTGCAAAGAAGACCATGGCTCCTGAACCTGATTGCACTGAGGACTGTGACATACTACAAAGATCCCAACTGCAGAAAATGGTCTGTGCTGGTGCCATTTATCTGAAGGCTTTTTTAGCTCAGTATTCGAAGAACATTTATGGCTAGCTCACATCCTACTATTATTAGTATATTATGATTTTTTTTTTATTTGCATTGATTCCATTTGAAAAGCACATTTATTTATGTCATACACGACTTAATCCTATTCCCCAGACAATTATCGGAGAATTCGTTAACGTCATTCAGTACAAGGGTGGGAAATAGGCAGTCCTTTTTCTAAGTAACTCTTACTAAAATAATTAGTTTCTGCCATTTGCTTTTTATCATTGTTCTTTTTTTTCCACAGCTGATCGTTGTTTTAATTGTTTTTCTTTTCGGTTAACTACACTAAAAAGTAACTTGTATTTTATTATGAATTGAACTGCATTACTTCTCTGGCTGCTTATTTCTCACTCTGTGCTGAGTATTTGACTGTGCTGGCTTAATGCATTAATGGGGAGAATACCTTTTGGACACCCATTACAGTCACCAAGGCTCTGCAGTGCACAGATATGGAGCATGCCTTCCTTTTGGTACATCAGAATTGCAGATTATCTGCAAGTAATGTACTAATGAGGGTTTCTCTGATGAGGTAGCTGATTAAAGGCAATCCTATTCCCTGAGAGCTCTAATGCTGGCTTTTGCTGCTGTCTTGTGCACAAGGAGTACAGATCAGTGCTTCTTCCCTGTCCTTGTGCTCCATCACCAAAGGATCATGTTCTGCTTTTAGTGCTCAGTTAAAGAATTGTAAAAATGCTGCTGTGGTGTGGGAGAAAAGAAGGCATTGGAACAAATTCAGTACCCTCTGAAAGCAATTGCTGGGAACAGTATACCAAATCTGCTCCTCTGAGGGGAGGAGTGGCATTATTTTAGATAGGGGGGCACTTTCAGGTGCTCCTGACTCTGTTTCCTTTAAAATAAATCAAAGGTTTATTATTCCTTAATTTCTAAGTGTCTTTCTCTGCCCTGTCCCCCACTTAGTACAAGGGGGATAATCCTTCATTTCCCTCCCTCATACCTCCCAACTTCAGAGTGTTTTATCCCTGTTACCTTTCTCACTCAGGATGAAACTTCTTTCCTGGCCATTGGATGTGAAGCAGGAAAGGCAAAGGCAAAGGCAAAGCTGTGGGCATGAGTTGGTGTAAATAAGCTAATGGTCCCATTGCTGTGGGACTAATGCAGCTTCGTCACACATATATTTTTGCTTTTTGTTCTACACTTGCTCACCGAGCTGCCTGTGACCCGCTGTGCTGCAGGAATGGATGGTGACACCGGAGCAGCTCCCCTAAGGCTTACAGTAACTGTGGGCACTCCCGGTGCGCTCGGCACTATCCAGCCTGGCATCATGCCTGGACCCAAAACCATTTCTGTCCATAGCTTGTGCTGTTGGTGGGGCTGAGAACTGCCAAGGGCCAGCCAGCACTGACGGATGTGAGAAGCAGAGCAAAATGTGAAATGCCGTGATGGTGTGAAGGAAAGGCAGGCGGTGGACTTCATTCATTACATTTACAGGCAGCTAACTGTTGGGAACACAGTCCGCTAAGTTAGGTCCTCTGAGGGGAAGAATGAAGACATACTCTTCTACTAAATGTATAGGGAGAAAGTGCTCTTTCAGACACTCTGCATTCCATTTCTATTAAAATAAATCTGAAGTTTGGTTTTCCTGCTTTTTTTGAGTTTTTTCCCCCTTGCATTTCCCTCCCCCTCCAAGTTGATTCAGGTCCTCCCTATGCATGACCCTCATGCCAGAAGGTGATTTGAGGAACTACTTTTGCCTTCATGTACATAAATACAAAATGGCTAATTAAGTGTCAGCTAAAAAGCACTGCTATTTCGTATCCAATGGAAAATTTCTCCCTGATTGCTCTGGGCATCACCTGGTCTAATTGTAACTGGCTGGAGAAGGAATGCAGAGCTCTTACTCTGCGATGTTTACTTCGTCCTGGCTGCAAGGAGCATTCCTTTAAGATGTGATTATTGAAGCAGAGAATGGATAAGACGGGTGAAAAGCAATCACTCTGACTTTTAATATTGCACCAGGCAGTAACATCCAAGTGTGTTATGACAGCACCTGGCCTTACGGTTTGTCTCGTCTTGTGCCTGTGTTTCAGGCAGTTTGAGTTGCAGCAGTGTTGACCAGCGAAGAGCACAACAGGGCTGAGCAGTCCAGGACTGTATCAGCCTCCATCGGTCTATAGGATTGTATTTGGAAATCCGAGCTTATAGTCAGCCCTTATTGAGAAGGGCTCAGTTCTTATGTTTCATTGATTGACCTGTTGTTTGCCCTTGTAAATAAGTACCAGGAAGCTGAAAAGGCTGCACCTCTCCCCAGCTTTAAAAAAAAAGTAAGGAAAAGTTTTCCCTACAGATAGAGTGATTGAAATTCCTGAGTGCTGATGGCATTCCCCGAGGAACAAGAGCCTCATCACGTGGAGGCAGACAGTAGTACAGAATGGGATCTGGAGAGTTAATTGTCCAGTTGGAGAACGAGAATAGGCTCAGAAGAGGCAGTTCAAAGGAAAACACACGTGCAAGTTTCCCAAGTGCAAGCACTTCATGCCACAGTTGGGACAACCCTTATGGATGGCTTTATAGAAGAGACGTATTGTGTGGTGATGAAAAGCTGTGTTTTCTTTGTCTGCCTTGAATTTTGTGAAGAGGATATGGAAGATGATGTCTAGCAATTCCTGATCTAACACTAACCATAACTAAACATAAAGACTTTTCTGATTTTGGTTTATTTCTGCTATCTGTGCTTTTTACTATGATATAAGTTAAACATTTGGGTGAGACATTAGAGCCTACAGTTCTGCTGAGGTCAATCTCACCATAAATGTCTCCAGTCCTGCAGTGGACAGGTTTTGTGTTTTCACTCTTGGTGACAAATTACAGACAACTTAAAGAGGGCGAAGTGAACCCAAGGTGCAGGGCACAGTACTCCCGCCACCCACTCACCTTCATGATTTCCAGCATGTTCCAAAAAAATGGGCAACTTCAGAAGCGGCGCTGAGTATGCCGACAGCAAAAGTCTTCTTGCAAACCATTGGCCATGCCATAAACCTTCCCCAACAGAGATGTTGTTGCATTTTGTGCAGTGAGTATTAACAGCCGCTCTGTACATCCTACGCAGAGGGACGTGCCCCTTTGTGCTCTTTGGGATTATCACCCAGCAGCAGAGACTCGGAGCCTGCTGTGGAAGGGACAGGTGAGGTGGAGATGCAGGACGTGGGGCCAGTTCAGCTGCTGCCAAGCAGTGAAATGCAGGTGAAGGAAAATCAGGACTTTTTTTTTCCCAATTCTCCCCTCGGTAGATCTGAATAATTTCCATGCAAATTGATGAGAGCATATTACTTTGGGAAATGCTCTTGGCTCTTTAAACTTGAGAATGGGCTCAGGAGGGCCCTGAAAATTCTCATGAGAGACACAGGAATGCAATAAAGCCAAAGGGAAAAAAAGCAAGCAGATTTCAACTGAAGAATTTCACAAAGGTCTGGTTTTTCACGGGAAAACCAATCAATTTTTCAGTGGAGGAATGTGAAATAAGTGCTAGGCTGCAATCATAGCAACAGATATTCTTTTCTGCATATCACTACTCCCTTTAATAAAGCTACATTGTTAGTTAAAGGCTTGCTTGCCTGTAACTGAGAAGAATGGGCACGTGAAAAAATATGTTCTTGCCTCTGCTCAGCAGCGAAGCTGTTCAGACTTCCTACATGCAGGATAAGAATTAGTCACCTCTTGGTTTCAGGGGCGGATAGAGTAACCAGGAGATTGTAAATATAAAGGAAAGCTGTAGGAGCTTGATTTTGAGCTTATCATAGTTAATCCAGAATCTGGACAATTGAAGGCTGACTATAGAGTTTCCAAATGCTGTTATGTAACTTGTGGTACCCCTACTGAATAGTCCTGTGAAAGTTTATTACTCTTCATCTATTAATCAAGAAGTATTTTGCATATGTTGCTAGAAGTGTCACCTGGCAGCGCACATTACAGGTTTGGATGGTTTTCTTCTGGCAAAATTTCTTCTGCCAATGAGTTATGAGATTATAAAAATTTAAGGAGCAGACCCTGGGTTTGTGGCATGTACACTACATATTCATCTTTCCTAACGAACTGTGGATGGAATCAGCACTGTGCTACTCCGACTTTGTGCAGACTTTGTGTGTTCTGATGCGTCTTTGCAACCATCCAGCTGGAATAACACTGGATTTGTAGTTGGATGTTTTTTCAAGCCCCTGTTAGTAAAGGGTTGCAGCAGAAGTGAAAGCTGATTATGCAGTTCAGGAAACTGGGTGCCGTCACTTGGAGGCTGACAGAGGAAAACAGGATTGTATATATTAGATTTTAATTTAAAAAAACCCAACAGAATAATATTCCAAATAATTTGGATAATTCCAAAATAACATTCAGATATTTTATGCCAAAGAAACGTTTTGTCCAGCAGGGGGTTAAGTGCATTATGCAGACAGAGAACATAATACATTTACAGCGTTTTATGCGTTAATGAAACTTATGTCATTTTCTAAACATCATTAATTTTGAGAACGTTTGAATGACAAACTGAGTGAGGTGAAACGGCATGTATTATTTCGGGTTTTTCCACTTTCTTGTTTTCATCATGCAAGAACCAAATGTGTTTATTTTACTGGCAATATTAAGACAATCATATGATTTTGAGTAAGTCTTTTGAGACTGTTTGCAAGTTTTTGCTCTTCTGCATGTCTGCTTCCTCCCAGCTGGGGGCTGGCTGTTGTATGGAAAGGCCAACCACGTCACGGAAAAGCCCTGTCTCTGATCAGATGGGCTTAATATAAACCAGGTTTGCTGAGAAAGAATTAAAGAGGCAGCCCCAAAGCAGGAGAGGATTTACTTCGGCCGAGCAGCTCAGCGTACCGCAGCCGACCGGGAGAGAAGGGCAGCGCGAGCAAAGGAGCTGGCTGCCTGGAGGGCCCTGGGAGAAGTAAGGCGGCACTGGTTCGGACGCAGTCTTTTACTGTCGATGCAAGAGACCCAGACAGCTAAATGCACTGTGGGGGATCAAAACCAGTTTGAGCTTGGGACGCGACGTGCGATAGGGACTTGTTTGGCTTTGTTTAATGAAGGATGATGATTTGTTAGGGGCGAAATCGTAAAACGTTCATGTTTGCGACGGTTTAGTGTGTGACTGTTTATTGCAAGTTGTGAGTTAGGCGCTGTTGTTTGACTGAATCGGAGCAGGCTTTTCTCATCTGGTCTTTTCAAGCAAGGAAAAAATGCATTTTAAAATTCAACTGCAGTAAATATTTCAATTTGTTTGTGAAGCAGTCTTTGCTTGGTGCGAGATTTCTAGTTAGATGTATTTCTTGCTGACAAAGTTACTGTGACTAGGACTAGGCAAACGATCTCATTTTGCCACTAAGTACTGCGCATCGCAGAGAAAATATTGCGTATGCGGTAGTAAGTTCAGATAGAGTGTGCTTTTTCTGTATATCTGTTCTACGTCCTGCTGTGCATTTATTCTAAGAAGTTTTCGGGCAGTTTTGTGTGAAGAGGAATAGCGATTTGTATGTGTTGTTTTGATGTGATTCTGTACTTTTTTTGTTCACCACCTATTATTCAGTTTTGAAAGTGGTCAGGTGCATTTTACAGACAGTTACCCTATTTATTAATATGGAGAACAGGGCCGAGAAACATCAGATATACGGCAAAAAGCAAAATGTCTAAATAACTGTCACTTTGGGAACTGGAATGCATCAAAGTAACTTTCCTAAAAATGGTAGCTGTTGGCCTGTGAGAATGACATCACTGTCCTCTGCCTCCAAGCAAGGCAAAACAGAGTTTGCTGAGTAAAATGTGATTAAGAGCCATGCTTCGATAAGAAGAGCTAACCCATTTAGCCGATTGTGCAGTAAATTAAGTTGTTGGTTTAATACCTGTAAATTTACAGCTACCTCCTGTAGCTGTTTCCTCAGAAAAGCTGTTGGACTTGACTGTGTCCTCCCTTTTACCAGCCAAAAAGCCACTGTCTGAAGCAGAGCCATCCTTTGTTTACCCGGCCGTAGACGAGACCCAAATCCAGCCCACCATAGCAAGACTTGCTTGCACGGCTCTTTTCTCATATCAGGATTGTCTAAGGGTGCAGCAAGCGATGTCTTATTGCTTTCCCAAAAGTTTCAGCTCTTAACTGAGACAATGTGAAAGATACTGTACACCCAGCTGCACTGGGAGTTGGAGGCAACTGGGACTGGTGCCTCTGTTTGCCCCCATTTAAGCACAAAGTACCTGTAGGTGCTGCCTGTACCGTAGGCTGCCTCTCAGCAGGGATGCAGCTCCCATGCAGGACGCTCTGGTGAACGCTGCCCCTTCCTTCTCCTCCTGGGACACTGCAGTGCCTCACTCTCTCCAGGGCTGGGCTGCGCCTCGCGCAGCTGTGAGCTTGTAAAGGCTGAACAAAAATAGGATTTTGCATGTGAGGGTGGTATCATCCCCAGGAAAAAGCCTCTGACTCACCAACTAGAAATATTTTTTTGTGTACCAGCAACTACGAAAGAGTGCAGAAAGTCTAATTTTTCTTTTGTTGTGTACTAGATCCCTGTAGAAGAGCAGGACATGCTACCTTGAAAGTTAATAAGAGGCATTAATGTGTTTCTAAATGTTTTGTGGGTAATGCTTGTGATTTCACTATTTCTCACTAGGGGTAAAAAATGACCCTCAACAACGTTACCATGCGTCGCACCCACAACAGCAGCCTGCAGCAGCAGCAGCAGCGATGGAGCATCCCTGCTGATGGAAAGAACCTGCTTGTCCAGAAAGACTCCAATGAATACAACCCGCAGAAGCGATACACCATCAGTCCCGATGAATACTACAGAAGGAGCTGGTCCTCGGAGTCGTCCGACTCCGTCATCTCCTCTGAGTCCAGCAGCAATTCCTACCGGGTGGTGCTGATCGGGGAGCACAGCGTAGGCAAGTCCTCGCTAGCCAACATCTTTGCAGGGGTGCATGACAGCATCGACAGTGACTGTGAGGTGCTGGGAGGTAGGTTGTTATGCCCTGGGGTGTTCGTGTTTGCTTGCAATCAACCCTGGCAGTAGCAATTGGCACAGAAAATCAGAGAGGCCATTTAATTGAAAATTGAGGTAACAAACATTTGGATCTGATCACCAAAACTGATTCAACACATGCATCTGTCTTAAGAAAACAAGAAAGCAAAATAAGATGAGTAAGATACTTACTAACAACGATCAAAAGCCTCTAAAAGAGAACAATTCAGATTTTCATGCTATTTCATTTCAAAATACCTGTTGGAAGCTGCCTCATTGCTGCCTGTGATGATGCTACACAGGAGGCTGATTCAGCTTTCATGCTGGTCCAACATTTGTGTCACCACTGGCTCCATGGAGCTGACCAAGCTTTCTATGGGGGAGAGAAAACAACTGAAGGTCCTCATGGTCTACAAGAATGAAATGCTTAGAAATAATAAGCTGAGTCCTTCAATCACCTCAGAAATATTTGCCATTAAAAGTAATCTCAGCCTTTCTGTATAAACACATTACCTCAGCATAGGCTGTATGGAGTTTGAGTAAAATACATCTCCTCGTCATTTCATGTTACTTGCCCAGTGTGGGTTCCCCCAGGGGAAAAACAGACGAAAGTCCTTCATCAGTGTAGAAAAATTCCCATTGCCCAAATGGGGGGAAAAGGCACAAGCTGTAGGGCTTTCTTTGAGGTTTCCCCCTCACTAGTGTCCCTTGCTTTAGTGTTGTGAAATGTTCTTTAATCCGAAAGATCAGATCGTGCAGAAGGTGAAGCTGTGGCCCTGAGCCCTGAGCTATATTGTGTGTGAGATGTTGATGTGGAAGGGTTGTGCTGCAACAGAAATCTGCTGTGGCTCTAAGGAGGCAGACGCTGTCACCTTTGGAGGACATGCAGGTTGCTGGCTGGTTTTGCTCATCAGTATGTAGGACTCTCCTCGTCTCTCCCGTATCCCTTCTCTTTCCTGCCTGTACTCCCTGGGGGCAACACTGCCAGTGCTGGCACAGAGAGTTTCTGGGCTTCTCTTCCAGTCCTCGGCAAAACACAGGCAGGACAGCTTTTTGTGTCTTCACCTCTCCGGTTAGGGGAGGTTTTAGCCAGGATTTAATACAGCCCAGCATCAGGAAGGTTGGACCCACATTTTCCTTGCTTGCTCTCAGAGACTGGGGGCACAGATCTTTGTGCCTTTGGGGATTTGTAGTTCCCCATGGTGCAGTCACTCTGAATCAGTTATTCAGGTGTGCTTTGCCTTCAGCTTCTACCACAGACTTTTCCTGTAATCCCACCAGCTCCTCAGCCTGGCGTATCTCTGATAAAAGGTTTCCTACTGCTACACCAGCGAACTAGAGTAGGACCCTTGGGCAAGCAGTCAGAAAAGGCAGCTCATCTACTTTGCACACCCTTGCCAGACGGTTTCCTTCTCCTCCATGCGAAGCTGTATGGTTTCCTCTTTGCACTCCCAGCAATATTGCTTGGAGTGTAGCCAAGGCCAGCTCTTCTGAGGTATCAGAAAACTTTCTATTGTTATATTTCCCTCCTTTTTTAGTGTCAGCTTCGAAATAAACGGAGATGAACTAATTGCTCACTTTCAGTCCCTTAGGATTGACCAAGGTGCAAATCAGTGCTGAATATGACCATTTGGGCATAATATTTTCAAGGAGTGTGATTCCGTATTTGTAGTCTCTCCATGCGTAACAGAGTGGAGAAGGAGTCCTCTGGATGTTGTCCTCTGGTGTATATGGAGCTTGTTCCCACACAGGTGCTCAATCAGTTGAAGAAACTGTTCTCCAAACTTTAGCTTGCAAACTGGAAATATTATTACAAGAGGGGATGGTTTCAGGGTAGCCAAATCACAGAGGGAATACAGCTGCTTTTATGGACTGGTGTTGCAACTGACCGTAAGATCAATCTAACTCATGACCACAAGTATCATGCTACTGGGCCTGCAAGGGAAACTGCTTCTCTTGATTAGCTTTGTGTTTTTAATCTCTCCATTTCAATCTGTGTCAAGCTTGGGCTCCTTTTGATTTTATTTAAAATGTGTAATATTTTTGGCTCATTCTTTTGCATGGATGAAGATTCGTGGCTTCAGGGAAAGGCTCTGATTACAATTTAGGGGAAAGTTCACTCCATTAATGCCCAGCAGAAGTTTTACGAGGCAAGGGTTAAGACACAGTCCTGTCTACAAGTGTGGTTGGGACAGACCTTTTAAACACTGCAGGGAGAGGGGTGGCTTGCTCAGAAGCCCAAAGCCTGGCATTTTTCACTGACCAGCAATGCAAGACTAGAGATGGGTCCAAACCCCATATTGCTCATGCAAATGTCCCCAGGTTTGGGGAAAAGAAGGAAGATTAGTATTTGAAGCAGAAGCTAGACTGAGATTTCACAGCAAGGGTTGATCGAAATTATGAGTGAGAAGATCTGCCCCCCCCCCAGATCTAAGCAGAACTTTGTCACATGGCATTTATAATCTAGGTATGAATTTTTGTGGCCTCAGTACAAAATAACTGAACTTCTGTGGTTTCTTGATTCCTTTGCTTTTTGACATCAAAGGTAATGTGGGAAACCGTGAAATGGGAGAGAACTAGGACGCAGCAGAAGTCTCAGCCTCTCTAAAACTCAACAGCTCTTGTCTCACAAAACCCTGTCCTCATTGCTTGGTAGGCTATTAGTTGTATTGCTCTCAGCAGCAGTGACTGTTCACCCGTAAAGTGTCCCTGCTAAAGCGAAAGCAAATATTTTCCATTACTCAGCCTTGCTGGACTCTGCTGCTCCCATGGGGCAAATGTTCAGCCTTTGGTTATTTCTTCCACTGGTTCTATTTTCTCTCTCCCACATAAGATAAAGAGAATATCAGCCAAAATAATGAACATTTCGTTTCCTGATCTTTCAGCCTCCTTCATATATCATGAAAAGTAAGACAACCAGTAATGAACAGAGGGCAGGTTCAGTGCTGATGGGAATGAGGAAAGAACTGAATGTGAGCCAGCATAAAATTTGGCTCAATAACTTGAACTGTGAACAAATTATACATATTTAACTCCTTGGTTTTTTGTAATGTACGTGATGCCACAAAATAATATATTCCCAACATTTCTGCTTTTCTTTCCAGAAGACACGTATGAAAGAACCCTCATGGTGGATGGGGAAAGTGCAACCATTATACTGCTCGACATGTGGGATAATAAGGTACTTTTACTTGTTCTAGTCAAATGCCAAAAGAAAAGTGTGTATGAGTGCTGATATCAAAAGTGGGTATCTTTTGGAAAAGAAGGTAGGTGTTTTCCATACTTCAGCATCAGGGAAAATATAGGATTAACCCACCCCCTCACCAAGCCAAGCATGCTTAACGGCTCTGCAGTGTGACGCTGAGAAGTGCAAGCCTTCTTTATTTTTTTAATGATAAAACAAAACATTCAAGCCATTTTCCAGACCGTGTTCATTCCAGTCTAAAGCCAGCACAATCAATTATTTGGGGCAAGTTTTGCCCTCCTTTGTGGTGAAGTATTCATACCATCACCGCATTGGAATTACTTTTAGTATAACTGTGATTCAAACCGTACCCATTTTTTTGGATTCTCTAATGCTATACTTTCTAAGTAAAATCTGTTCTGGCTGTAACGATGTCTAACTGTTTCATTTGAACAGCGTGAAGGAGAATGGATTCGAGACCACTGCATGCAAGTGGGAGATGCATACTTGATTGTCTACTCCATCACAGACCGGGCGAGCTTTGAGAAGGCCTCTGAACTCAGAATACAGCTCCGCAGGGCACGCCAGAAAGAAGACATCCCCATTATTTTGGTTGGCAACAAAAGTGACCTTGTCAGGTGCCGTGAAGTTTCAGTGGCAGGTAAGGAAAATCATGAGGATAAAAATGACATAAATGTTAAGAGTCATCTAGTAGCTTTTGAACGAAAAGGAGAGCTCTAGCTGAGGGAGTATGCTATGATCAGGACAGGGCAATAAAAGAGCAATAAAACAGCAGGGGACTGGAACAGAGGGCAGAGGACTGGGAGGGGTCTGCCAGGTCCTTAAGCCTCCCTTGATAATGCTGTAACATGTCAGATAATCCCTTTCATAAATTTATTAAGTACCATCATAAAAGCAGCTTGAATTTCTTCCCTTCCAGCTCCTAGCATAAGACCACTGCAGCATGTGATTTCTCTGTTAGCTGGAAACCCTTTGGATTTCCAATACATGTTTATGCATAACGAGTTTAGCCCCCTTTAATCTGCTGTCAAATATTATCTCTTCATTTAACCAGTTCCCCAATGAATTAAAATTCCCTCTCACCCTTTGTTTTGCTAGTCTGGGCAGGGACTGTGCAGCCTTTCAGGAGAGGTCTCCTGCTGCCTTGCTTTGGGATGCTAAACCAGCCCTCCCGCTGCTGCATACAAAAGAATAACCAACCTGTACCACTCTCCCAAAGCCCGGGGAGCCCTAAGCCCATAAATAGGAATAGAGAGACTGCTGGGAAAGCTGCTGCCGGCTCTCAAGGTCTGCAGTCAGTAAAATCTCCTCTTAGAGAGTCTTCCTCGAGGCTTAGGTGACACAACATAACACACAGCAATGCGTTGGGTGAACTCATCTTGGCCCATCAGAAACACAGGTTCCTCTGCGTGGCATTTTCTTCTCTCTGAAGCTGTTCCGCTCTTCTACCTCCCAATTGATCTAGACGTTTTTTTCCACTGGGGATGTGCACAGTTCCTCTGGCCCCTGTCACAGTTGCCCCAAGTGAAGAGTTTGAACTGAGGAGTACATCAGGAGCCCAGGGATGCCTATTTGGCTTCTCATTCCTCTCTGCCTCACTTGAAAAATATTTTGAAAGATAGCAGGTGTATTCACATCATTTTAGTCATCCTGGTGATGAGTTCACGGCAAGCCAGAAGACAGAATAAATTGGCTTGCGTGTGAAAGACAGCTGTCAAGTTTAGCTTAGGTTCACGTAATTAAGGACAAGAACTATGATTTCAGATGTACCTCTAAAGCCATAGGCATAGTTCTGCCTTTATTTAAGGGTTTTGTAAATGTGTCTGTTCACACCAAAGCTGCTACTGTTCCAAGGCCCTGGTTTACACCCAGGACCCACAGAGGAGGCTGGGCTCTGCCTCCTGTGGGGACAAGAGCTGTGCTGTGTGCATGGAGGGTGCTGTCATCACCCTTTAATGCGACTTGAGGGAGTCTGCACGTAAGATGACCGGGTGGTTTTGAGTCATGGCTGACCTCTCAGCCCTCGGTGTCTTGGCACGAGTCATTCAGCCCCAGGTCCCTTCACAGCCGATGGCGGGGACTGGCCTTTTCCAGGAGGGGATTCACCCCCCCTTGCTGGGCAGGGAGTGTGACACAGAGCAGATGAATCATGGGCTAGCAGGCAGCATCAAGTGATTAAAGACTTATCTGTGCCTATATTAGGCTTGAGGAACTCCCCCGGTGGCGCTGGCTCCCCGCGCGTGGCAGCCTGCGGCCGCTTTGCCTCCCCCCCTGCTCGTGACGCATCGTGATATATCCGCCTTGCAATTTTGCAGAGGGACGAGCCTGCGCCGTTGTGTTTGACTGCAAGTTCATCGAGACCTCGGCAGCCGTGCAGCACAACGTGAAAGAGCTGTTTGAAGGCATCGTGCGGCAAGTCCGGCTCCGCAGGGACAGCAAGGAAAAGAATGAGAAGCGGCTGGCGTACCAGAAACGGAGGGAGAGCATCCCCAAGAAAGCCAGGCGGTTTTGGGGCAAAATAGTTGCCAAGAACAACAAGAACATGGCCTTCAAACTCAAGTCCAAGTCTTGCCATGACCTATCGGTACTTTAAGAATGCTGGACTCTGCCAGAGGTTGTGGCATTTTGCGGACATTATCTAACTATGTCATGGGACAATCAATCAATCTATATTAGATTGGGCTATCAAAGTGACTTAGGCTCACAGTTGTGATTGTGATGATACGTGCTGGCATAAGAACAGCACAGTGCATGGAAATATCTCTCTTTCTTTTTTTGTTGGTAGTTTTAAAAGAAAAGTATAGACCAGAATGACCCAAAGTTATGCTGGGAAGTGTTCTGGAATATACCTGTTGTTTCTCTTCTCACCTTCGGATAATAGTGTAAGAACCTTGAACCGTCATGACTTGGGAAGTGAATACTACAATCTTTACTCTTTCTCCTTGTTATTATTATTTCTTTTTTAAAACTGTGTAAAGAATTGATGAACTGACTGGGGATTGGTCTTTTGCCAGTTGGCTGGTCAGGCTTGAGCACTCATAGCTGAAAAATCTGCATTTTTGTAGAATAGCCACCAAAACACTTTTTTTTTTATTTCAAGGATTGGTTTTAATGAGTTTACACATCTCTTACTTTGAAAATATTTAAAGGAAAAATCCTATAATCAAACAAATTTTCCTCTCATTTTCGTATTACGGGACTGTTTAAAAATCATAGCAAAATTAAAATTAAAGTGCAAGTTGTATCAAAGTGCATCAACTGCAGGATGCCAAACCTTTATAAATCACCTGAGCTTTTTTAAGAAACCACATGGACTTCTTGTATCCTTGCCTTGGTATTTCTCTATGCAGGAGCTATGCTGTATTTATTGTTGTGCAAAATAACAAGCATTTTAATGTTGAGGGGAAATGTATTTATTAACAAGTTTCTTAAAAGAATAATGTTAATTTTATTACTTTTCTATCTAATATCTTTTTTCAGATATGCAAGTTTTTACTTACATGCCTTGTAATAAAATAAATAAAATATATGACTGCCTTTGAGCTTCAGTGGGAAATCCCTAAGAATTTTTTCAAGTTGAAAAAATATTTTGAATGCTGGGCAAGATTGCTACATGATAACTACAGCAAGGATTCCTTACATCTCTGGCCACAGGCTACTTAGCAACCTAGGTTCACAAAGCAAGAATTACCCGCAGCCCCAAAGCTATGAAAGCACGGTATCCCTCGTGCAAATGTGGTTGTGATGACAGAGATAAAAATAAATCATTCTTAAAAAAGGTATTTGGACCTAAGCCTGAAAACACTGTAGAAATGTAGACGAGTACCGTTACCCCAGTTTTGGAGATGAAAAGATGTGAAATGCTACATTCAGGGACAGAAAGAAGGTAGCTGGCGTGGTGTGCCCTAATCCTCAATTACTGTTGGGCATAATTGTGTTATTTTCCTCCTGACTACGTTGTTTTTTGTGGGCACACTGCAGAGTTCAAGGTAGAGGTATAGTCATTACATTTTGCCCGCAGAAGGCTCAGAAAAGCCAAATCTCCAGCCTGGCAGCTCGTCTTCCTTGATGATGAAGGCAACAAAATGCAACACTAATCAGGTAAGAATTGGGTTCCCCATCTTGGGCTGGGCAGCTTTCATGCGCCAAACGCTCTGGAAAGGAATGAGCTTGCTGAGTGTTTGCCCAAAATTCCCTCTTCTGAGGGGATGACTTTTAGCAGTTCTCTAGGGGTAAAATATCACATTGCAGGATGACTCTGCACTTATGCAGTATTCAGATCTCCCTGGAAGGGAATTCCTGATGTAGAATAAACTGTTGGCAAGAACAGAAAACAACATTTTGAATAGAGCACAGACAAGATCCCTGTCGCTGGATTTTGAATAAATGCTTTTGAGTTGTCAGCATGCAAATTAAGGTCGACCCAGAGCAGTCTAGAGAATGATATTCACTCCGATACCAGTTTTCAGAACTTTTAAACTCTCAGAACCTTTTCCCCAGTCAAGAATGGAAACAAAATCACACAAATGAAACAATTTTTTAAGATTATTTTTAAGAACTGAAAGTATAGCTGAAAGCAACCAGCACTTTTCTTTAGTCTGTTCTATATCTGTCAAGCTATGGACTCAACAAATCTAAACCAAGCAGGTTCTGAAGAAATACAAAATGTCCATGTTGATCATATAGCCTTTAGGGGTAAAAGGCATCCATGTTCACAGCATCACTGGATGCATAGACGGTATTGTAAAAATTTGGAGTTGCCTAGCGAGTTTTCATGCCCTCACTCATCTCCTTCCACTCCTTCCCAGGACAACAAAATTTCCTTCTACAACATATGATTTTTTAAAGAAAAAACCAATGTGGTAAGCCCATTCCCGAGAGCTGCCACAAAGAGCCGTGTGGTGGTCACGCACAGCATGCCCTATCACCGCGTTTCTCCCGTGGCCACGGGGAGTAGACATCACTGCAAGTCTGTCCTCTGGGGCTGTGGCTAGTCCCTCTGAATAGCACAGCACTGCTGTTGGACCAAAACAATTTAAAGAGCTACCTCCACCATCCCAGTCAACCTCCCGCTGGCCCTCTTGGTCTAGCCTGCAGGCTCCTGCCTTGCTCTGAGTTTTCAGGGAGAGCACGGAGGACGCTGGGGTGTGAAGAACCACCAGCGACAGCATCCGCTCCATGGAGTTGTTGGTTCAGTTTGGTCAGACACTGTCAGGGTGTCCGACCTCTGGATGTGGAGTGACAGAGCTGGTGCTGAGGATCCACACGCTGCATGTTTCAGGGCTTTTCTTGCTTTGGACCAGGTCTAGCCTGGTCCCATGGACCAAATGCCCACCTGGGACTGCAATGCCTGTGTTGCACTCCTGAAGGGCACCTCGAGCTTCACCTGGAAGCGACCCTGGTCATCAGCCATGATCTGCATGGGTCCAGCCAGTTGAGGGCACAGAGGAAGGGCCAGGGCTTTCTTCTGCAGCTTATGAGGCCTTGAGTCACGGTTTTAGTTGATCATCACCAGATTATCAAATGCAGAAATGCTTACTATATATAACAGCTAGTGTACCTGGAATGACTAATTAATACTAATTTAGTCTAGAATGTTGACATTTCAAACCATTAATACCCACAGTCCCTCTGTTCATATCGGATGTGAATCAATCAGCGATTCTAATCACTGCTTTGGTTATTTATTAAGTCAGGGCTACAATGACAGATCCTAATGCGATAATTACAACCTTGGCCCCAGAGATCTGGCAGTAGCTGTGGAATACGTGAGTCACAGCAGTGAGCGCACCAAGGCCAAAATGGCAAAACTCACGGAGTCCAAATAAAATAAAATAAATACAGCAAAAAAAAGTCTAAGAACACACAAAATACCAATTATAGTGTAATAGCTGTTATAAAAAGCTCTTTTTAGGAAGATAGATCAGATCAGCAAGAGGAATTAGGGGGCATGTCCAGCTTTAATTAATTTAATCATGACAGATTAACTGCAAGAAGAAAGGTTTACTTATGCTTTGGGAAAAAACCACACTAAGGAATTATTCATTGTTATGGCATTATGTGGATTTGCAGGGTGTTACGTGCTTTTGGATTTGGGAGAATTATTGATAAAATTTAGTCAAGTAAAATAAAGACATTTTCAATAAAATCAATGGATGCCCTGTGGATTTAACGCTCATGTATACAAACCTTTCAACATCAACCCCCTGGAACCAGAGTTCTCTCTCTTAGGCTGTTTGGAGTGCAGATATAAATGGGAGAAAGGGCTCCTGACAGCAGCCGTCCTGGTGGTGATAATGGTGTGATCTACAGAGGGCTGCAGCAGAGGAAGGAAGCAGTTGATTTCTGTGCAGTATTGCCTCTATGATAAGCTACAGCTCTTCTTTTCTCTGGGAAGGCTTTTTAGAGAAAGCTGTGGCACCCAGAGAAGAGTTGAAGTGCTAAGGAGTATTAATGGTGTTTTACTGGACTAATAAATTCTTGAATCTCCAAAAGTGAACCCTGCAACTCATTCCTTGCAATGCCTCTGAAGACTGTAGAGCTGAATGTATTGCATAAATCATTCCTGTGTCTGACCCACAAGTGCAGGAGATAAAAGTCACTGAGAGCTGTGGGGCTGGTCCTCCTCCGACTCTCTTTTCTGGACTCACTGGAGACCATTGCTCAGTTAGAAGGGCAAATGCTGCGGGCTATGTGGTGTTCAGCACACCACTGGTGTTTAACAAATGTGGCTTCCACATGCACAAAATAATATTTAATGAGAACTGTCCACCTTGCCTGCAGTCCTCGTCAGTTCTGGTTCAGTGGGGTAGCACAGGACTGACGGGGCAGGACAAAATGTGGCTTCTTTGGTGCTTGTCCACTTGAAGGACCCATGCAACGCTAAGCGTGTGGTAGCACCCAAGGCACACGTGGCATCCTGTGTTAAAATTATGCTAAATGTCACAGTGCTGGTCATACTCTGCCAGCACTTTTAAATGTGGCAGGCTCTGTGGGACATTTATATGGTGACCTCTAGGTCTCTAAATGTAACCCCCTCCAGTTAAAAGAGGGAACACCATGTTAGCTCTTCACTATGCTCCAGAAAGGCTGTGGAGAAGCCTCGCTCCTGCCATTGCCCCCCCAGAAGGGACCATGGGCCAGTGACCTGCAGGTGTAGCGACCTAACGTCAGGCAGGGACGGCTGCAGGAAATAAGGTGAATCCCAGCATCTGCCACGACCAGAGAATGTATGATGTTAGTGTGCAGCCTGACAACCCCCCCCACCTGCCCCCTCCTCGTGGTGCTTTCACCCCAGAAATCTCCTATAGATGTTGCGGTGAGCAGGAGCTCCTCTCTCAGTGACCGCCTCACACAGGATCCTGCAATATTTCTGCATTTATTCTCTGTGGTCACATAGGTAAGATCATCAAAATAGTGGCTTTTTGCCTAGAGACACTGAAATTGAGTGTACTAATTACTTGTGATTTTAGTAATTTTGCTGCAACTGGTTCCCTGCTGTCAGACAGCGAGGACAACGCGCCCACCTGAGAGCGCACTCGTCCTGTGTGGCTCACTTTACAGAGCCAGCACTGTCTCATCACCTGGTTAATAATTTGCTAAGAAAATTATTAGTGTAACACACTTCCTCCGAGTTTTGAAACTCTTGCCTGAGTAATTTTAAAATTGAATTATTTTCTAAGTGGCAGTCGTTTCTAAGCAGAGACTCTGCGTGCCTGTACTCAGAAGCCACCGGTTAGACACGGGTTGCCCGGAGCCAAACTCTGACTGCTCTTTGGGCCAACAGGAGAAAGGGAGGTGGGACTTTTCAATGAGAAAATTCAGACTATCAATCACATGGATACACTGAACGATCTCTGACTTCAACTGCTGCATCTGTACATACTGCACACAGGGACTGGACTGCCCTTCTGGAGGAAGGACCTCCAGCTCTGCTGAGTTTTGCACCCATTCTCCTCTGACTCTGCGTGGGTTTCACTGAATTGCTTATTGGTTTAACTTCCACTGAACTCAGAATGGACCTCAATAGCCAGGATGTTATTTCAGTGTCTACCTGTGGCTTTCACTAGTGTGTGTGTATTTCTCCAATTCACAGCTTTGCTCTGAAGTTGCTCAGGATGTATTTCCTCTCTAAATACTGTTGAATCACTGAGTGATGCCTGGGAGGATGTTCTCAAGCTTTGCCACCATAATATAATTTTGGTTGCTTTTTAGCTATATTTTCAGTCTTCTGTGCTTTAAGATTTTCCTCCTCTTGTGGCATGATGCAATCTTGTGGCATGAATGGCTGCATTTGCTCCTCCTCGACTTGCTCCATTCAGAAGTAAGCCGCTGGGGCTGAGATGCTCCCTTAACACCCATGGCAGGATTGTTGCCAGCAATTGTTCTTGGGAGCCACCCAACCCCACCAGGATACGCCTAAAATCCTTTGGCACGTGGGCTTCCACTGGACAAGTTCCCCTGGCATCTGTGCTGTAGCTGGAATGTTGTGCCTAGCTGATGAAGCCCTGGGAATGGAGCCGCCCAGTGCAGCTGTATTGACACAATCCATCAATAAATGCAAATGCACTTTTGCGGGAGCATGCCGGGCTCCTGTCCATGTTCCAGGTACCCCTTAGACTGTTGAGAAAGAAAGCGTGGGAAGAGCTTGCAGTAAATAAACCTGCGGGTTAGAGAGGTGATGGAATAAATATGCTCCCCTCACATCGCCATAAGTGCTCTACCCATACAGAAATCATCCTCTGATATTTTTGGCAAATTGATATTCCTTGGTTTATGGACTTCAGACTGCCCCTGGAGAATTATCAAAATGGAATCTAAGGACCCAGTGAGAAGAAATGCCCTACTGCTTTGGACTGGTGGTGCTTCCAGCTCTGTGCTGTCTCTAGGAGAGGGAGGCAAAGTGGCAACAGGAGATGCTGTTTAGGGATATCACCTACGGGACCTTATGAACAGCAGCTTTTCACTCACTTTCTCCACTAGCTTTGTGAAACTGAAATTATCAGTCATTTCCCCCTCAGTCTTCTCCTCTCCACACCAAAAAGTCCCAAACCTTTTAGTGTTTCCCTAAGGCGGCTGCTCCAACTACTTAACTGTGTTTGTTGCCCTTCTCTGAGAGGCAGAGGCTGCAGCACATACTACTCAAGATGCTATGTTTTAGAGAATGATAAAACATCATTTTAGTTCCTGCTTTCAGTACCTTTCTTGATTATGACCTACATTTGTTGGCATATTTGCCTGCCATTACACGCTGATTTCAGACCACAGTCAATGGGGATTGGTCACCTGCCATCTTCTTACCCACTCACTTGGTTTTGTGAGATCTTTCACCACTAAAAATAGTTTTTATGTAAACTATGCTCTATTTAAATGCACTGAACATCTCTTTCATGCATTACCTTGAAAACAACCAGACAATTTGTACTGCGCAGCTCTTGTCTTAATTAGGGATTTAAATACATATGTTTGGTTGCAGGATACAACTCCTATATTCTGAGTGCAACAAAACTTTCCTTCTTAAGGATTATGGGATCAAGGCCTTCTTGCAGATAAAAATCTTCTATGGGAACCTGAAAAGAGGTGACTAGTTGGTAAAGGGCAGCTCTGTCAACCCTGCCAGTATTTGGGGTTGCATCATACAATGAGCATGAAGAGGGACGTCTGTAGCTAGCACTTGCAGATGTTTGCTCAAGCAAGTAGCCCCGTTGACGTTACTCACACTAGTGGTGTTTCAAGGACTAGGCAGTGTCCTAAGTGCCAAAAAAGGATGTGTTGTTTTGTTTATGAGTAAGAAGTTATGTCATTCTCCCGCATGAAAGGGAAGTACGTCATGGTTTCATCTGGTCCATCTGATACTTTCTTTAAGGTGTGCTCTTATCTCTGGTGGGTGGGGCCTGCAAATGTTCTGTGCTTTGGCACACACTGAAACAAGATACTGTATTGAGACTAAATACAGACTTTTCTCTAAACTGCTCAGAGCTGGAGGCATCTTGGATGCAGAAAAATTACATTTCTGTGTAAGTATAATTTTCCATTTGGGTTGTACAGACAACCTCTTCCATAACTTGCAGTTCACATTACCCAAAGCCATTAAAAATGGCTACTAGCCATGAAATAGCATGTAGATCCACTAGTTGACTCACATTTGCTCTGAAAAAGTAATTTCATGCATAGAATTTGGTTGGAAAGAGGCCTTCTGAGCTTACAGCCACCTTAGGGTTAAAGATGACATCTTAATTTTATTCCTGATCCCTCCCTTGACTTCAGATCCGATTATAGCTAGGCTACTTAACAAACACATATCTCAGTTTGCCCTCTGTGTGCTAAGAGCAGTACTGCCTCCTTTGCTACCATATGTGGTTGAAAGATATAATTTTGAATGCCTTTGCAGGACTCAATGCTGCCTGCTGTGTTTTTGGGAGTCACGTTCCTCAGGAAGCCCTGCCAGCCCCTATGTCAGCACAGAGCATCTGCTCCCCAGGGACCCGAGGATGATAAGAAACACGGGCTTTCAGGAATTCTGGGCCTGCCAGCTGGGAGATGTCCAGGCAAACCTTGCCCATGGTCCAGCTCCACATCCGAAGACCATTACATTAATAGTTCCTACCTGCAGTATTTCATCAGCATGGTGACTGAGCGCTTCTATTTAAATAGATGGAAGAAATTAGCAGAGTGCTTTAGATCCACAGAAGAACTCTTGCTGGCTTTAAATACTCAGCTCTGGAAGGCAGGATTTGCTACGGGTACCATAGGGACTGTGCAGAACATCTGCATCCCTGGCAGATGGCACCTGCTGCAAGACTGCTAAAGTACAAGCTGCCAATGATAGTTTCGGTTTCCAGAGTGCTAACTTGGAGGGGAAGAATGCTAGTTCCCGGTTCCGCTGTGAGAATCAGAATATCTTGGTTACAACAGTCTAGACTGATGTATGCTACATGATAGAGAAAACCCTTCTGCAGAACTGTAGCCTCAGACACTGTGCAGGCTCTGTCACCGTGCATTTACCGCAGTGATTTTGGCTATACTTGGCAAAGTCTTTGCCAAAGTTTACTGAAATACAAGTAAACTAACAAACTCTTCCCTCTCTAATTAAAAAATGAGTTTAGCATGATGGCAGGCCAGTGTATATAAGATATACAGATATAGAATGTTGAGATTTTGGCCTCGAACCACAAGATTAAAAATTGCATGCATCTTCAGAAGCCACATTTTATCTGCATGCAATACGTATCTAAAGCAGTTACAGGAATATTAACCACATTTACAGAAATAGAAGACCATAGTCAGCTATTGACGCATATGTTAATGTCTATCATAAATAACAGTCTAGTTAAAGAGAATGAAACTACTTTAAATCTAAATAAGAAAAAACCACAGTGTTTCTGATGTGACTCTCCATAGATCTGCAAGGATTTTAGCATAGCAGAAGCCTCCCTGCACAGCACCTCTGACAATCCCCTGGAAGACCACATACGGCTATCCCCCTGCTCTGCCCACTGAGGTCCTGCCATCGCGGGCTGCGTAAGTAACACTAATGCTGCTCACTTCATATGGCTTCTCTCTCCCTTGTGATCTTTGCTGTTTTGCAACAGGACTTTGCATCAAAAGTTTCCCTTCTGCCTATAAGGATATATAAGATAAGGCAACGGCAGGAGTGAGATAAATTATTATTTGAATTGGTAGCAACGCACAGGGCCAGCATCTGACTGGGAAGTGGTGAGACAGCAGCAGCAGATGAAGGGGGAGAACAGGCTTACTCTGTACGAGATGCCCGCTTAGCTCAGCCGTGCTGGCTCCTGTGGGCGAGAGCTGTGCCCATGTTGTCACCGGTTCGGTTGGTCCCACACGTTCCTCCTGGAAGCCCTCCTGGGGGCACACAAGATGATCACAGCTCTTGTCCTCAGAACTAAATTCTCTTTCTCATAAAATAATGTATGTCATGCATCCAGAAACTTTGTTCCTCCTTTTAAATAGCTTTACTCTTCCAACAAAAAGCCGGCTGCGTGCTTTGTGGCACCAGCCAAGAGAACTTCCCCAGGGATCGACTGCTTGCAACAATCAGTAGAAACCACCATAAATGCAAGTCTTGATTGCAGTCATAATCTGCATCTTGCGTAGATCCTCACACAATACTCACTGTTGTCTAAATACAGAAGCAAAAGTCACCTACAGAAATCCCCAATGGCATGAAAATATATTTCTGGGAGAGCTCTGATAAAATCTTTGCTAAGCGTTTTTTTTTTAGATTGGGTAAAAATTAGTAACAAAAATTTGGAAGAGTACTACAGATACATGGAATTGTGTTAAAGATACAAAGTAAAGTGTTTGTTTTAGCCATATAAGAAGTAGAAGACTAATGTTTACAAATAAATGAAGAACACATGCATTTATACATTATATGGATAAAATCTTTATTATTTATAATAGACAATAAAGGCATGCTATTTAAATAGAACTTATTTAACATTTATGTAACATTCCCTTCCATGTGTTCTTTGCAGCATTTTTACTATGTCAAATATTTGTGCTTACTCAACAAACTGCTTTCCTTTCTGCAAGTAACCTAGAAAGTGTCTACGTAAAAATATAACACATAACTTCCATAGTAGCTAGATATTAAGCGGAGAAAAACAAACCTAAAACCATCAAAACTGACATTCACTCTTAGAATGTAGCAGAAAGTCTGCAAAGGTGGCATATTTAAAACTGGATTCCGTAAGCAGCCAAAAAATGAAGAATAAAAACAAAATAAGGAAAAGAAATTTGCTTCTGTTGTGCTCACCAAGTTTAATTTAGTAAAAACTTGCAGTGACATGAAGTTACCAGCTGTAAGAGTAATCAGTACTTTGTAGGAATTAGTTGTAAAAATCCTGTTGTAGTCAAACTATATACACACAAGTCCAGTTTTTATTTTTACCTGAAAATCTATACCATTGTCAAAAACTGCTACTTCTCTCATGCCTGCTTTTAAAAATAACCAGAATAGCAAATGAAGTAATAGTCTTGTGTTTCCTTATTTCTTTTTGAGTTAAGGTGTTACTGGAAGCAAAAGGACTCTTACTTAATGGGGATTAATAAAACAACCTGATTTGCATTTTTTAAAGTAAACGTAATTAAATTCGTAGTAAAAAAAGATCTTTAAAATAAAACTGTCATTTAAGAGACAATTAATGAAAGTGTCGATGTTTGACAAAGGTGGTCTTTCCCCCAAAGGATGAAATGGTTCCTCTTTTGCTGCCCACTCCACTGGAAATCACTGGCTTTGCAGCAGGGTAGAGGGAAGATGTCCACATGTCTCGGTCAGTGTGGTGCAAAGCACTGCAAGGTGCTGTGAAAGAAGTTGACTTGGACATAAGATGCCAGAGTTTGCACTTAAAGCAGCTGAGGCTTAACGGGAACGCCCTCCCTCCGGCGCAGCTGGCTGGGGCGAGGAGGGTGCACAGCAGCACCCACCTGGGAGTGCCTGTGCGGTGTGCAGGCTGGGGAACAGCTGCCCCCCTAAACCACTGCCACAAGAGTAAAAGTGATGGACACGCCTCCTGACCAGCTTTTCTCAGTTTCTAAATATGAGAAGTAAAAAAAAAAAGTATCAGACACTTTTGCACAAGTGATGCAGCACCATAATCAAGAGATGCAAATAGATTAAGGCTAAGAGAAATTCAGCAAAAACCTATCAAAGGCAGAAATCTGAAGACTGAACTGAAAATTAAAATGTTTCCAAAATAAATAGGAATGTAGCTGAACACGTTTTGGGCAACAAAGGACAAAAAACCCCCTCCAGTTTTATGAAAAGACCCCAACCAGCTACCACAAAGAGCAACACCCTGTCCTCATCCCATCTCTCCTCTGTGATTTTGTCACAGTAGATTGCACGAACATCAAAGGCGTTGGACGTGTATTGCTTCTCTTTCTACATTAGCTGCTCATGGTGCTGTTTGACTTGCCAGCAAAAGTAATTAACAGAAATTTACTACCAGCACTACTATTTCACGAACATAACTCAAAGTCCTCAGACTGGTAACAACCTCTTTATCCTTTAGATTAGTTAAAGATAGGAACTAAATATCTCTGTAGTTTCAAACAGCACACTAATTCATTTGAAGAATACCTAAAAAGTTCAGACAAAGTTATATTTTTGTTTTCTCAGCACAGTGTTAAAACAATCTTATTTTTTGTTTGATAACTTCTACAATTCTATGAATATATGAGAAGTTTCCTTTTGTTCAAAAAAAGTCTAATCTTCATAACTATAAAGAAACATTATGAGTCACACAGCGAAAGGTGAATAAAAAGACATTCATTCACATTGTTGTTCTTTTAAGACCTTTTTAAGCCTATCATGGTATTTTGGGGCCTGAATCATGGTTTTTGAATTCCTGGAATTGGCAGCAGCCCTACTTTTGTGGAAAGGAGATTTTTTTTTTTTTTACAGAGATCTTGCAGAATTGGGTTAATCCAAGTCTGCAAAATACTTGGAACTCCTATAATGCATTATCTAAATGTAAATGTATCATTAACCAGTAATTGATATAATTTATTCAATATCCCAGTCAGCACTTACACAAGACGCATTAAAACCAAGAAGTTCAGGCAAACCGTTCTTCAACAAGCTCTTTTTTGTTTTATAGGTGTGCCACTAAAGTGTGCTGGTCTCCCTTTGGACTGGGAGGAGAATCCGCCCCGCGGCAGGGAGCTTGCTGGGCGCCGGCGCTTGTTTGCTCAGCCCTGCCCTGCTGTACCTGTGCTGGGGATATGACCTGGGAAGTATCTATGGAAAGGCAACGTAAAGCTGAAAGCAGACTAGAGGCGCTGCTCTGACCCGAACCCAGCCGATTGCAACAGCTCGCTGGAGTCTTGGGGTAAAAGGAAACGGCTTTGTGCTTCTGCTTTCTTAGTGAAACCTTTAACCTTGTGTTTGGGCTCCTCAGGAAGAAGTTTGTCCTGTGTTCCTGTTGTCTTTGACCGTGAAATTAACTCCTGAATGCACAGCATTTATTTTCAGCTTTGCTGGTCCTGGATCCGTGTGGTCTAGGATGGACGTTGGTACCAGCAGCCCAGGCCAGCATTGCTGCACCTCTGCTCACGGGCACTGCGATATTAAAAGCACTGGTTCATCCTCTGGCTTCATTGACCTTGAGATGCAAAAAGGCAGAGGTAGCTCTGAATTGATGGATTTATCCTACTGACTGCCCTTTTAACTTGAAAGGTAATGAGACAGGTGGAAGTTTGAGACTTTAAGGTGGGAAATGAGGGAGGGCATTAAGTCATGCAGTTTCCATTAATGTCAAGCAAACAGAGATGTATGTTCAGGGAGGCATTTCCATATAAGTCACAAATGAGGCAGTGAAAGAGCTAAAATGGTTGCACTGCAATCTTTGGAAGTACAGAAGAAGTGAACACGAAGTACATACACTGATACCCAATACCACGGCTATTTAGTCACAGAAATAGTCCCTTGAGGTCCCAGCTAGTGTATGGTGTGCCAATGAAAGCTGGTTATCCACTCCAGAAGTTAAAATTATGTGGTATTTCTGGCATTTTCTATTCCAAGCACAGGAATTGGTACTTTAAATAATGTTCATTGTAGGTGGCTACAACACAAAATGTGCACAGTCCTCCCTTGCAGACCACAGGCCTTATCTTCTAATGGCCCATCCACGTGACCAGGTCTTGATCACCAAAGCAGGTAAGTGAAATAAATATTTATGTTTGGCTTGGCCTCTAATGCATGTAAAATTCCTTCCAATAGATAAAGGTCAGTCTCAGCATTGATTCAGGTTTATGATGTGAGCCAAATAACTTGACTCTGAAATTAAATAGCCAGATCCCTAGAAGGCTCAAGTCCACTTCTAGCACTCCTCTGGGAGTTCATAATACTTCCAGTGGAAGGCATGGAAGCAACCAGACCTTGTGGTCCTGCTGAGATGAGAGGTAATAGAACAGATTTGTGACAATTTTTCCTGCAGGAATTACATTTATGGCCATCTCGCAGTTCCTCTGAAAACAATGTGCACTAAAACGAACCCTGAATTTGATATTTCAACAGAACATACCTTCATTGCTAGTCAAAATAAATGCAAACATTCAGTCCCCTGCTACCAATTCCTACCCTTGTCAAAGGCTTTAAGGAAGCCAATTCAGTGTTGGAAATGCAGATATTGTTTAGGGAAACGTACTCTGGGAACTCAGCTATCAGTAAGAATTCACGATGAGCTAAGTTTGCTGCTCTTCTCGCTATTACAGTTGCTGGGACAAATATTTATGAGAGGTACTGTGCTCAAGGGAGCCACGTGCATCTTATCAGGCTGTAAAAGTTCCACCCTGTGATGTAAAGCAGCGTCAGTCTGAACACTGGCTATGTGGGGAACAGAAGGGCCAAAACCAGGGGAAAATGAGCCAGGATTGTCTGATCCC
>NW_009216721.1:20363-23672 GCF_000690835.1 Fulmarus glacialis | reverse complement strand
CGTGATTTCCTTTAACCCACCCCAGCAGAACAAGCTGGTTATAAACTATAAAGCTGAAGCAGTTTTGTCTTCACTGGTCAAGCTCTCCATTCTTAGGTTTATACTAGCATGGCAACAATAAATCCCACCGTTTAAAGGACTCATCAAACTTGAGACGAGGGTCTTGGACTGAGCCCTGTTACTGGTTTTACACAGCCAGGGCAAAGTGAGAGTCAGGAAAGCCTGAGCGGCAGAAACTCGTTTTGTATTCAAAGCTGGGTGGGTGGGAGGGAGAGAGACAAATGGCATCAGCTTCCAGTCGCTTGTGCTGATTTTTGAAAAATGTTTTCATTCAAAGGCCAGTTTTCCAGCTTCCCAGCTGTGGGACATGGGGCTGCCCAGGCACTGCAGATCTGTGTGTATGGTGCAATGAATTTCAGTTTGGCTTTACTTTGTAAGTCAGTCACCATATACATATTGCATATATGTATACGCACCATATGCATATCGCACCATATATATATTGCATATTGTAATGTAGTTTTTAGTGAAGAGGTTGAGAACCAGATATAAGAAAAAGCTTAAACATTGCTGGGCTTTTTTCTGAAGCACTTGGAGTAAAATCCAACCCCAAAGCTCCAAGACCTTATTCCTGACTCAGCTAATAGGGGCAGTGAAACACCTCGGGAGGGCAAACCCAGGAGGTGAGGAGGCGAAGCAGTGAGCTGCGCAGTGCTGGGGACCAGGGAAGGCTAAGCACAGGGCTGGACATGAGTGCCTGCCCCTGCTCTGGGGCTTGGATGCCTGCAGGAAAGTGTTTGTTGCTACATCTGGGATCCAGAGCCCCAGATCTCCCGCCAGGGTCCATGGGGATTGCCTGGCTGTGATTTTGGATGAGCGGAGAAGGAAAATGAGGAGCACCTGAGTCCTGCTTCAGTTTGAAGGGGGAATCTTGGCATCTGGGATTTGCTCCTGGGTTTATTTCCGATTTTTATCCAGTGACTGCTATATGTAACAGTGCAGGCAGCACAATCCGTGATCACAGTGATAAACAAAGCCCTAGAGACTAGTTTGTTTTACCATGCCTATTTCAATGTCCTCCAGGTGGGCATGTACATCCAGATGATAGAGTGCTCTAAGACAATCTGCTTCACGGGTCCTAAGGCCATCTGCATTTAAATACCTGTGTGAATAAACATAAAATAGTGTCAGCCTGCCAGCTTGATGGTTGTTTCATGTCATAATACTATCATGCTTTCTAAACAGACTATAGCTGAGAAAAGACTTGGGTTTCCTATTTTGTTTTGACACAGTGTTATATATTTTGAGTTGTGCAAATTGTGGACATGTCTTTATATATATTGAGTAATGAACGAAAGAGGTAAAAAAAATTGCTTCTTCTGCATTTATAAGGAAAAAAATGTGATTTTGAAATATGCAGTTCATAACTTCTAATGCATATGCTACCCTAAGACGTCATCAGAATTAGCTAGAGGACACCAGCACGCTGAAAGAAAGTGAATTTTCCCGTGCTTCAGTACAGAGCTCAAGTTTTAATCTCCTTTGGAGGTCTTGCAATAAGTAGTGTAAACACAAGTAATCCCTAGAATATGCATCGTTTATTCCAGAAGAACCATTTGGTTCCATTATGTCATTGCTTGCAAGAAGAAAAAGGGAAACTAAAATCTATCATCTTGACCTGGGCAAGTTTAATAGCCCAGGAGTTTAACAGCATTAGCTCAGCACCTAACAGGGGCCAGGACCTGACGGCAGCAAATGGGGGAACTTCTCAACGGGCCTCTTCTGCTAGCAATGAAGAAGGCAAGCCAGTACGGTCTCTCTGTGTGCGGTGGGAGAGGTCAGATGTCTGTGCCTGGGGTAGGTGGACGCCGTGGCTGGGAGCACTACATGTGTGGGGCAACTTCTGCGGGGCTGGGGCTGACCGAGGCCTTCAAGGAGACACTCTGGGAACAAAGGTGGGGATGTGCTGCCTCATCAGAGCCAGGCATGCTGCTGATTCAGCTTCTTCCTGCTTAGAGAAACCTGCAAAAACCAGCTTGGTATATCTCTGCCCAAGTCCCTGTGGGGATTTATGGAACTGCGAGGTAGCATTGGTGTCAATGTGAGCCGAGAACGAGGTACCACGTGGGTGAAGGGCTGCTGGAGGAGGTGGCTAGGCTGAGACGCATCAGTGACTGGGAGAATTTCATCAATATAATAGACATGGAGTCCTCCAAGGAGAGCCAAACGAAGATGCTGGAGACATAGAGCAGGAACAGTGGGGAAGGAGCAGTGGGGAGGAAACAGCCTGAGAGCTCCCCTGAGGAAGGACAGAGCCCATGTCTTACAGCAGATGAGCAATTCACAATAACAGCACCAAGGAAGAAAGAAAGCAGAGAGTGTCTCTGCTTCTGAGGCAGTGTTCATTTTAAGTAGCTCACCTGAGCTCCTGGTGCTGTTACCTGCTCCCCCAGACAGGCACTAAGAATCTGGCCAAGAATTAAAGTTAACAGGTCAAAACTGAGTTTCAAGTTCTGGGAACAGGGATGATTCAGGTAAGGTTTTCCTCATCCAAGGCAAAGGCATTCAAGGGCCATATCTACTGGGTAGGGAATAGGGTTGCCCAGGTGGTGTAGCTTCATTGGCCCTGGCCATCAAGTGTTAGTACTTTGAACTGCTGGATACATCTGCTTACCCTTTTTGTGCTCCTGTTGGCTAAGCTAGCAAGAGGGGTTTAAACAAGGATCAAAGGGTGCTGATGGTGAAGCCCCACAGTAGAAAAATTATCCAGGGAACTCATTGAATAGTCAGTGTCATGCTTTGTTCCTATCCCAACACAAGTCTACATAATTCACCCCCCTTATCCCCTTTACCATGGTGCCTCTTGTTTTGGATGGTTGCTCACAAAGCTGTGTTCATCTGATCTTCTTGGTTTGTGCTTTTTGTCCAAGTTCCCTCACCTCAACACCACATCTTGCACCGTTGTATAAACATAAATCAGTATAAACAGTAGAAAGGGCAAGGCTATCAAAATAGATTGAGAGATGTAAAAGGAAGGTCTGAAGAACATCTTAAAAGCAAGTAAGACGGGTCCCTGTAACACTTAATATGTTCTCAAGATTATGAGAACCACAGAGATTTGGCGAAATAATTTGAGACCGGACTGTTTGTATAGGAGGGGAAAGTGCTTCAGAAAGAACTGTCAGGAAAAAAAGTGAAATGTTGATGGGGATGAATACATTTATTTTGAAGTGCAGAGTACAGGAGATAGAGGTGATGTAAGTGTCTGGTAATTACACTGTGATGAGAATCCACAGTCCTTGCAAAGGG
>NW_009216721.1:0-20267 GCF_000690835.1 Fulmarus glacialis | reverse complement strand
CAGGAATGACCAGGTCTCTGTATAACTGAAATGAAGGGCATAATATGTCCCAATGCAGAAGTAGTATTAGGAAGGGTAGTAAGAATAACTTTGTTAAATCAGAGCTCTTCAGTGTCTTCAAACTCACAAAGGAAGCACAAAGACAGTCATAAGTAGGTTACACCACTAAAGGTGAGTATATAGCATAGGCAAATGTAGACAAAATCAGAATTACAGAAGTGCAACTAGCAATGCAATGAAGATAACATGAAAATACTTTATAAGTGCATTGGTAAGAGTTGCATTGCTCAAGAAATACTGTTTGTAAGAGCCTGTCCTCAGCAGCACTGGGAAGTCTCACCTGGGAGAATCTGGGGCACAGCTCATCAGCAAAGGTGGAGAGTGACTGAACAGCATCCAGAGGACAACCACGTGAATGAGCAGATGTCTGGAAGTACCCCAATGGGTTACCTATGGAGACTGGGATAGGCCATTATTTGCACTTTTTACAATCAGGGAGGTTGCAGGTGTAGCTGATTCTGCCTCAGAAGTAGAAGAACTAGATAACCAGAAACTTGAGTTTCCGTTAAGCATTATTTTTCTATGCTGCTTTTTCCTCCACTGGTGCTAGCTCATTTTGACACATATTGATGGTGTTGTGAAATTATCATGCCCTAAGAGATCTATAAAAGAAATATTTTCTAAACAAGCAGAAAAGGAAAGAAGCTGAGGTCAGGGAGGTCCTGTTAGTTTTGGAAATGGAAGAGGTACATGGAGAGACATCAGGTGAATCAAAACAAGGAGTAAAAGTAAAAAGACAATGAGAAAAAATGAAAAAGGAGCGAGGGAGGAATGACGAAACTGATAAATGGGGAGAGTGAAAAGGATGTGACTAATGATATGAGAAGAGTTGTTTCTGGAAAAACTGACTCGTTGAACAATGATTCACACGATAAACACCTGGACGTTTGCCGCCTTTTCATCAGATTTACTCAGAGAAACAGCTGGCTCAAGGCACCAGTCTCAGTGCTGAGTTTCTTCTTGTGATTTTATCTGTGGCACTGTGTTATGACTGTTGTAAAGCCTTAAGTGCTTCTGGACTTTGTAATGTGTTTGACATGGGAGATTTTTTTTCCTGTGTGGTTACAACCTGTAAGCAGTTGCTCTGCGGCTGGGGAATTATTTCAGCCAGAGAAAGACGCTAGGGATGAGCGAGCTCACCTCTTCCAGTGACTTTAAAAAGTATAGGCATTCAATTAAGCATATTAGGTACTTTAAATTTGTATTTCAAGTACCCCACTGCTCTTCCTAATAATTGGACTTCCAAGCAGAGACTCTAGCATTTGAAAGATAAACGCCTAACTTGTTTATGAGGCTCTTATTTCTGACATAACGACTTGAGTTATTCTGCACTTGTCATGTACAGGAGGGCTGAAAATGACATTAAGAATTTGTTTATGTGAATTTGTTATTGCAGTATGAATTCTGGCTGTTTTGAAATTTATACTTTATGCTGAAAGTACTTCTCATTCATATCCAACTAGTACACAATTAATCTGCATGTAAGTCACTTAAAGTCAACATATTTCCAAGAAAGTTCAATTCCCTCCCCCTCATTGTATTTATTTTGAAATCATTAACAATGAGTTCTAATGCTTTAATGGAAACTGTTGGCTTTGAGCTGTGCTCTAAAGATAACTCGCTGCTAGCAGGCAGCTTTGAGAAAGTCCGAATCATTCTGAGTGCGTGAGCAAATGGAGAACAGTTGTATTTGAAAGCAGGCTGAAAGCACAGTCTAGAGGTTTTTTCTTGGAGAAACAGATGCTGATTTTGAGGGAAAAGTGTGATCTGAAGCACAAACAGAAAACTCTCCTTTCCCAGAATTGTATGCCTTCCAGCTGTAAGCAATTTGAAACACTTCTTTCTTTGGATGCAAAATAGTTAATGCGCTGCACAAATAATTTAACCACGTTCAAGAGCAATCTAACATACTGAGGAAACTGAAAGCAGAAGTTAGAACCTGGATGAAAAGTAACATTTTGTGAGAGAATAAAATAAGCTTGTTCAAAACTTCTGAAATTAAGCATGATATTAAAAACTGAGTTAGCAGAAAGCATAACATTTTAAGGATTATGATTTTTTAAAAACTTCTGTTTTTTCCAAATATATTTTGTTTACAGTCCGGTTGATTTCAATTACCTTTACTAGAGGTTCTATAATGCAGACACTAGCAGGGACTGGTTCCCTTGAAAGGCTGAAAACCCAGACAGATGTGAAAGATGACACACGAGGGAAAGGAATGATTACATCCATTAAGAGATGAGAAATGAGTAAATAGAGTGATTTGCTCAACGTTTCCCGAAGTAAATTTGTTGCAGAGCCCAGACAGAATTTGCACTTTCTGAGTTGATGACTGACTCTCATAACTAGGCTGGGTCCTTCCCATGCACAGGTCTGCTGTGAAAACGAGTAACCTTTATGTCCAAATTCTTGTCTTCTGAATGGGAATTATCCCTGCAACTAGGCAAGTAGCAAACGTTATCTCCACCTGAGGCCCATACCTCCTCCTCTCCACCTCCTCTCCTACAGAAAGAACCACTTTCCCTCTGCAGCTCCAACCGGTGCCCCGCGTGTTCTTTTCTCACAGCCCCACCAAAAAAAAAAATTCAGAAAGATAGTCCCAAAGGACATAAAAATATAGAAGGCTGTACATTATCTCGGAGCTACATTGCTTTCTTACGTGGCTGCCGTTTCATACCACACCTAGTCGTTAAGAATCAATAATTCTCCATGCTGTTAATGTTTGAGCCGCTGAACCTCTAGGGCGAGTCTGAGGAACTATAAACTGTGTGGAGAAGCACAGACGGACACTACCAACCTGTGCAAAGGTGATTCCCACAGCTGAAAGAAAGAAGCATTTTTAGAGGAAAATAAGCTTTTCATGTTACAGGTAAGGGATGATCTAACTGTCATTTCATGGAAAGATTTTAAAAGCCGAAGCGAGGGTTTTGCTGAAGGCTTTTCTGGCAGCGTTAGGAACTCAGCTGTCCTTGTGAAATGGATGACTGCTGTGCTAAGGCTTAGTCTGGTTTGTGTTTCATTTGGATCAATTTCCTCTGTTTTCTCTTTACTGAATTCGAACATCTGAAATCAATCATTTAAAGAAAATCAACATTTTTTTTTTCATGGAACCAAATACTTGTGATTGTTACTGATCTTTAACCTCCGGGAATATTCTTTGTTCTCTGAATGTTTATTATTGAAAGTTGCTGGGATATTTTTGTGTTGGTTATCCTCGAGATTTCTGTTCAGTCAGGGGAACCATAAGGGATTATTAAGGATATAGCACTGAGAAGAAACTAAGAAATGGAGGGGAAAATATGGCTACAGTCCTCAGCCAGATCTCAGGCTGCTTTTAGTTAAGCTGATCCTACTGTAATCCTGAAACTGCCTATTATTGAAAACTTTTGTATGAGTTTATATATGCTGAAACTCTGTTCTGAGTGACAGAGGAGTATGTATTTTGGGGCTTTGGTCCTTGGCAATGCAATGCTTCATGAGACTTGGTAGCAGCTTCCAGGCAAAAATGAATGTTCGAGGGCTGATCAAGCCACTCATCCTGGCCTTGCAATAGGCACCGCAAATGGCACGACATTAAGGAATGGTATTTATATTCAAAGAGAAGGGAACAGCAAAGGCACTTATCATGCAATCTACGAAATGGCTCTATTTCCACTGCTGTGTTTCGTAGTTGGATCTGGACAGAGACACCTGGCCGAGACACAGCGCAGTCGGACAGCCACGTGAAGGAGCACATTTTCCAGCATTTTCTGTCCCTTACACTAAGGCTGGACGTGTCCCTTCCTTAAATTTTCTCCTCACCATAGTAGGTCTTGCTCCTTCTCTTTCCCCTGAATCCAGACGGTGGTATCCCCAGACCACACCATACCCTTTTTCCTCACCTCTTGGTGGCCTCGCCCCAGGACTTCTAGCTCCCTGGTGTCCCTCCACCGCCGGCTGGCCGAGGGGCACGTACAGCCATGCCTCCCCGGGGGCACACACTGTGGCCTTACCCTCGGGGCAGGGCATGCCTTTGGGCCCTCTGTCCCACCTGCCACCCCAAATTAATAAGGAATTAGTTTTTTGAAGTTTCCACCCTGCTACTAAGTGCGGCTGAAACTGGCCAATATATTCAGAAGAGACCAGGAGGAGGGGAGCGGAGAGGCTGTCAGACAGCGGAACTGAACAAATTTCTGTCGACTAACTGAAATATCAGCAACGGTCTTGGTTCAAAGTGCCTTCTCAGGAGGTTCAAAGTGTCTTCTCTACCCTTCTGTCTTGCCTGTGCCAAGCCCCAGCTCCTCCAGCTGCAGGCACCTACAGGGGGTTCACCTTCAGCCCTTGTTTCCTGGCAAATTTAATTATTTTCCTGATCACCTCTGGTTTCAAAGGACGGAAAAATTATTTTCTTCCAGTACCAAGGCAGCTAGCTCCTGCCCAAGGAAAGAGCCCAGTAATTTCAAAGGGTGTAATTGCACACACAGTAAGACCCTGCTCAGAATGGGATTTGCAAGATAAAATCCTGTGGCAGGTCCTAAAATGAGTGCTGGAGACAATAGCAGTGTGGGCAGAAGTTTCTATATTTACAGGTCCCCTTTTTGGTCAGCCATTGAGGAAAGAAAAGGAGGGGGAAAAAAAAGGCGTGATGGGAAGGCATCTGGAGGGAGCTGTGCCTCCACACTGTCGTCTTCTCCTTGGGAGCCTCCATGGGACAGAGCTGTGGTGGCTGAAGGATACCTATAGGTGTGAGCCAAGTAACATGGAGCACCACTGAAGATGGCAGCACTGTTCGCCAGCTTCACCTGCCTTCAGAACCGGCCTTGTCCTTTTTTGTTAAAATCTAGAAGTAGTGAGAAAGCAAGATTTCACTTTTGAGGAACTCGTCTAGTTTCCAGGAAGATGTAACACAAGTCACTGCAGTGTGTGCTCAGGATTTTTTTGAAATTCGAGGCTGGCAGTACTCCTTGGACTTGGAAATTTCGTTTCCAGTAGCCGTGTTGTTTTGAGGGGTGCAGACACCCCCGGCTTCCTCTGCCTCTGCAAGATGCACTGAACAGTTGTTTTTTGTGAACGGAAGACATGGGCCACAGAATGGCCACTGCAAGACCTTCATCTTCTTGTGGTTACAGTGTTTCCTGTGAATGTGTTGTTGCCTTCAGTAAAGCAGAAATGAAAATGGGGCTTGCGCGACATAGAACGGTGAGGTTGCGTGGCTTGAAGTTTTGCGCCAGCCTCAACCTCTGACAGCTGTTTGAGGCTTTCACAGCATGTGGCACCTCCTGCACCATTGGGGACGGACCTGACGGGCACGACCTTCCTGGCCCGCCCGGTGACGCCAGCGGTCTCACCTCCCATGGGCAGAGCTGCGCCTGGTCCTTCAGGGCTCACTCCTCGGCTGCTCTCTCCCTACAGCCTGGGGAAAGCTTAGCCGTAGCCTTTGTTCGCGAATTGGGCCAGCTCTATGGGGTTACAGTGACTATCACCTCTTCTTTGCAGGAGCTGAAGCAAAGCATATTCCAGCATGTTTAAGCTGCGTGGACTTCAATTTCTGCTCGTCATTCACTCGGTGAGTTACAGCTTTTCCTTTGTTTATCTGGGAGCAAACGGCAAAGGTTGCCTGCGAGCCTCTGAGCTCTAACCCGTGGGGCGTCCCAGTCTGCCGGTCAGGCTGGCAGCGTGTGCCCGCAGAGCAGAGCGGCTGTAACTCTGGGTGTGGGAGTGCGGCCCCGACACGTGTGTGACCCCATGGCCAAAAGTTAAGAAGACGTGTCAATAATTAGGAAAAAAACCTTTAAAAATCTGAGAAGAAACCAATTTATCTATTTTGCCTCTTGTAGTTCCTCCTTAGATATTACTTTTTTCAGTAAGTGGATTTCACGCTAGAAAAGATTTAAAAACACAATCACCAAACAGTGAAGACATCTGTGTCGTGTGTTCATGTGTACTATAATCCATACATGTGCTGACATATTAAATGTATTCTAAGACATTTAATGGCACATAGTTTAAACCATGCATATTAATTATTTATCCTCATTATTCCATCTGTGTGAATCCCTTTTCAGAGGATTTTCTGGAATGGAAATGTATTAATTACGCTATTTATGGACCCCATCTATTAAATTCAATAGATTTACTGATATCTGTAAAGGCTACAGTGGTGGCTTCTACTTTACAATTGAAATTAACAGATAAGATTAAAAAATGAGTCAAATTCAAGTCTACAAAAAAAATTCCTCAGAATATGAAGACCCTGGGAGTGGGGTTGATGTGCAGTAGTGAGTACCTTCTTTTTCCTTCCCATTTCAAGAGTTGCTGCCCATGGCAGCGCCGACCCCCATGAAGCCACTCCATAGCCATTACAGCCACCTTCAAAAGGGATGTTAGCCAGACACGGGCCAAGGAGAAAGCCTTATTTCCCCTTCAGGCCCCTGAGTAGTCTTTCATGCTGTCGACATATGTTTGGATATATTTATGGTCCACATAAAGTAATTTTAATTGACAGGAAGAGATAGCTCTTACTTGCTTCAAGCCTGCACTTTGAACCTGTTGGGTTTTATAGCGTCAGCCTTTGTTCCTCCATGGTGAGGAACACGACCAAGCAAAACCCCTCCACAAAATGGCCCTGGGAAAAACCTCCAGGAGCCAGGTTGTGCCCACCATTGCGACACAGGAACAGCTGTCTCGGGTCAGATCCAGGGTCCTGCTATCTTGTCCCTGGCAGAGGCCAGAAATCAGCATTTATACTCTTTCCTGCTATGCATACCTATTGCATGGCTTTTTTGGATATTTTTCTACTGTCACTAGTCTTCACTAGCATCCCTCCCCCTCCTTCCCCAGTTCTCACAATATTCTAGTTTTCCTGTTTGCAAAAAGAGTCACAAACCCTTGTAGGCGAGGAGGGCAGCATCTCTGGCTATTATTAAGCAGAATCTGGTGTTATTCAAACTTTCCTGCTATGCATACCTATTGCATGGCTTTTTTGGATATTTTTCTACTGTCACTAGTCTTCACTAGCATCCCTCCCCCTCCTTCCCCAGTTCTCACAATATTCTAGTTTTCCTGTTTGCAAAAAGAGTCACAAACCCTTGTAGGCGAGGAGGGCAGCATCTCTGGCTATTATTAAGCAGAATCTGGTGTTATTCAAACACCACTTGTGACACACACACAGAGCAACGCTTTAGGGTAAATTGCGCTGAACTTAGCTATGTTTTTGTCATAACCAGAATTAAGTTTTCCCTTGGTAATATGTAAGCTGTGTTTTTCTGTGAGAGACCGAATAGCTGTCCCAGCAGCAATAGGACCAAATCCAGGGGAAAAGTCATGCAAGCAGAGAACATGCACTGATGGAGCCTGACTCCATAGAGTGATGGACAGGGTGGCAATAGCACTCCGAATCTATAAAGCAGAATAAAGTCATTTTTACACCAGAAGAAAGGGATTTTTACCTGTGCAGTCAAATGATGAAGCCCTAATTCCGGCAGGCAGCTCCTCAGCATTGGCAAGACTTTAGTGACAGGGACAGAAGAGTGTACATTCAGGGGAGTTTGGTCTTGCCTTTGGAGAAACAGGTAGATTATCCGAACCGTAGTCCGAATTCTCTTGTGTGCAAGGGCTGCTCTAGGAGGCTGATTTTTACTTTGCTTTTCTTATTTGAAAGCAAGAACAGCCCTGAAACATTAGGGCAGGAGTGTGTCCAGACATCTTTGGGCACTAGGGAGGGGGGGTTTATAAAATTCATATAAAACTCATCAAAAATTTGCCAGAAAAAACACCATGTGAAGGCATTGCCAGCCATTAGGAAGAAAACAGAGGCCGAGACAGACTTGCATTTTTGCCGTGAGGTAGAAGCCAAAGATCAGCAGGATGTGTTTGCTCTGGCTGTGGTTTGCACTCACATGCAACTGATGTGAAAGCACAGGGCCCGAGCAGCTTGCCCAGATCGCCAGGGCACTGGGGGTGGTGGGGTAGGGGACCTGGGGAGGTCCACCTTTTTCCCTTACAAAAAAGGTTTGGATTTACTGAGGAAATTACAAGGGGTGCAGCCCCAATTCCTCCCCATCCCCAGGTGTGGCATTGGTCTCCCAACAGACTTGTGGGGCGTGGGATGGGATGTGGCTGGTCCTGCTGGGAACTCAGGCATGATCCAGAAATGCTTTTATGAATTTCCTCTTGCTCTCAGTCTACCCTCAGCTCTTTGGTGCTTCTATTTGCTCTTGAAGGTAGATCAAATCTCATTTAATTATGTAGTGGTTAGAAAAGAGCAGGGCCCAGGTGTTAGTTTTCAAATTAATTAATAAATAACACTGCTTTTAAAAATGGATGTGCGCTAAAAAACCCAGAGATGCTCAGTGCAAACTAGCAAGAGTCTCCTCCGTTATACTACAGCAAAATAACTTGCAAGAGGCTCAGTGGTGGAGAGCTGCTGTTTGTGCGTGGTGACAGCAGACACCCCTCAGCTGCTTTCCTCCATCCCTTTCTCTCTCTCTCACAGGCTATGTGCCAGGATTTGGGGGACTTGCATGTAACCGGGCCTCTGACGGACATGAATTTCTCTGTTCCAGAGGGAGGGGGAGTGCGCTTCATTTACCAGGTAATCAAGTGTCTCTTGGTATCCACTCCGGTCAAAAACCCCATAGTTTGCACACACTGACCTCACAGGCAGTGTTGTCATCTGCGCTGGTGGGAAGAACAGTCCCCCGAGAGAATCTGAAATTAACTTTGACTTCCTCTATCTGGGAATTCAAGAGTCTACATATAAAAAGCAGGAGACAACCCCTTCTCTCAAACACATTTTAAGAGGATATCCTAAGACAGGGATTAATAAAATCAGCATTCCTAAAGAATGGGTTTCCATGTAACTTGTGTCATCATTTTCCTTCAGCTCTGAGGTTTTCTTCCCAAAGCCATAACCACAGAAGGACAGATCCAGCTCCCAGGCAAATGGAGGATGTGTGTCATTTTTTTCCATTCCCGTGCTCAGACAAAGCCCTGTCCTAAGCAGACGTTTGGTTTGGAAAGAAACCACAGTTGGGATTTCCTGCAGCATTCAGGAAATAATGTGAAAACTCCTCTGTTGAGGATCAGAAAAGAGCAGATTTGTTTGAGCAGGCTCTTGGAATATCTTTCCCCCAGCCAAACACACTGTTGGCAATAGATTTTAAAAGACACAAAAGCACAAAATTACTTCGACTATGGTGAAAATGCTGAAAAAAGGATGGTTTTCCCTCTGATTTTTCCCCATTCTAGTTCACATCTGAGCCACCTGCTGTGAGTTTCAGAGCGACTGGTGAAAAAGATGGAATAATTGACATTGTGCCAAGGACAGGCATCCTGTATCTCAGTGGGTCTCTGGACTGGGAGACCAAAGCAGTGCACAGGCTGCAGGTAAAAACTCAATGAAAAATAGGAAGGGAGGGTTATTCATACTCACCCTTTTTTGGTAAACCTGAAATTAATGGAAAACTGTTGAAATTTCAAATTCTTTCTTTTGTCTATGTTTACAGACAGCTTTTAATTTTTAATATTGAGTTTTGCTGAAAGACGCATGGTTTTATAGTTCTGAAAGACTTTGCACAGGAAAACGCTCCTTAGCACAGGAAGGTTATGTTGAGAAAACAAAAATTACCCTGATGCCAACACCAATCCTTTAATTCTCCTAATATGAGGAGGACACTTGACTGGACGTGAAATCTGGCCCCATGAATGAGATTCGCTTGTTATCCCTGAAGACTGATAGGGTGGATTCCATGGCTGGGATGGGAAAATAAACCGTTGTAATCTACTTAGGAAGATTATAATCTATCTAGTGACAAATGGTGTGAATAAATGACATTTAGACACAGAAGCACAGATCTAACCTCTGTTAGATAACAGCAGAAAGCTGTTTGGCAGATGTCGGAGGCTGTTAGAGGAAAGAGCATTGTGTGCTTGTCCTGCTATTATACTCTTTTCATAAGGATCTCATCGTAAACACTGTTGGGAGTGGGACGACA
This sequence comes from Fulmarus glacialis, assembly GCF_000690835.1. Lineage (NCBI taxonomy): Eukaryota > Metazoa > Chordata > Aves > Procellariiformes > Procellariidae > Fulmarus > Fulmarus glacialis. Next base: position 10,233 of record NW_009216721.1, on the reverse strand, counting down.
GCGGGTAGGCGATCTTTTGGTCTCAGTATAGCCTTGTGCTCTTACTCTGTCAAAAATGGTATTGTCTTTTTCTGAGTCACTAGCAACTGAGAAGGAGATGATCATGAGAGGATCAGTATCTCAACAGACAAAGTACATGATGATGTTTTAGCTAGCCTTAGCTATCTTTCTAAAGTCTAGCACTTCAGGGTTAATGGTTTCATGTTCTCAGCTCTAAAGCACCCTTGGATTGCTATTAGAGAGGACAATTTTCTAGCCCCAGAAGTTGTTAACCCTAAACATGGGAATCCTTTACAGACAAGAAAAAGTGATGACAGAACTGAAAAATGATACTTGGTTTGGCTTAAATAATCATGATTTGATCTATTATGTGCAAACAAAATAAAGTCTGACAGACATAATATATACTTGGTGCTTTAAAGTCAAAGAAGGCTGAAAAATAAGAAGCCAAATTGTTTGGAACAAAAACGTAATCAGAACTAAGAATTAAGTTTTCTTTACAAACCCTTAGATCAGCCTATTTTTCTGGTTGATATTTAAAATAGCACACTTGAGTCTGCTATATCATGTTGGGTTTTCTCCTTGTTCTTCAGAGAGTAAGAGAGTATCTATTTCCATTAAAGAAAAGTATGAGGTCTAAGCTGTGCAAGAACACAAGTAGTCTGCTGAGACTGGAAGTGAGAAATTGCCCTCCGAAAAGTGTCATCAGAAGCAGGAGCAGGTTATTTTGTGTTGTTGGCATTATGTGCTGTGGCGAATTATTGTCAGTGAGCTACCGTGGTAAATTTGTCCTTGTAGATGGAACCACCCAGTGATGGCTCTCACCAGATTTTCATCACAGTAAGAATGACTTGGAATTTGACATCCTGATGTTCATTTATGTCTCTTAATTTATCTACTTGAAAATATTTCTTTGCTGTTCCTTCTTTTTCCAAATCAAGGTGGAAAGTCTGGATGAAAAGGGAAACATAGTGAAAGGTCCATACACTGTTACAATACATGTGGAGGATATCAATGACAACCCACCAGAATTTGACCAGACGAAGTACACTGGAGTAGTGAGGCAGAACTCCCGTCCAGGTAATCATCATAATAATTAAATATTATAGTTAACAGGAAGGTAGGTAGATTAGTTAAACAGGAAGATAAAGTGGGTGCTATACTTCAACAAGCTGAAAAAAGATCAGTTTTCCTACCCACAAGGTTGTACAAAATAAGGATACCAGCATGTATAATATAATGAAAGGGCAAAGAGATGACCACTATGTGGTGTAAAGGGATGAGTGTAATCAAAAATATTTCACAGTACTTGTTGCTTTGTGAGTATCACTTAATAGGCAAATATTGCTGCCCTCACCATTGCACTGAAAAGAACCCCTATGCTAGAAGGAGTTTAAAGTTTAAAAGTTACCAAAAACTATACAGAAAGAGAATGCTAAGAATATGTAAGTCTTTACACATCATGAAATAAAATGCCAGTGTAGATGCGGGGTATGTGTTTACTGCGACTGATGTTTCTCAGAACATGGGCTGATCCGTGGTATTTAGGAGAGAGCCTTAGATTATGGATTGCGGTGATCCAGTCCAGAAATTTTCGAGACGCACATCTTGGAAATGAAACAAAGGACTCAGCCAGCTGTTATCACTGTGACTATGGACTCAGGAAGAAACTTCCCCTAAAGAATACACATATAAAACTCCATGGGGTCAGAAAACCATTCTGCAATATTTTACTGTATTCAACCGCATCCAAGTCAAAAAGATTTTGAATGTTGCATTGGTGATCACAAGGCAAAAATTCACTTACGTTACCATGCATTTCCATATTTGTTTTCACTGTATGATTGTTTCTTTAATTATAACTGTGTCACAGCTGTAGGATATTTTTCTCAAGCTGCTTTGGGTTGAACTGATTTGTATAAGGACTGCAAAGTGGCCTTAAAGAGAGATACCAGTGAGCTACATTCTGGGTGTAGGCACTCTTGGGTGGTAGATAGCTCTCCGAGTTAGCTCTGTCACCTTCTTCATCACCTTCTTCACACCTGTTGTGATCCTACTAAGCAGAGCTGGTGGAGGCAGGACCTGTGGGATGGTACACAGGCAATGTAACCTCCACACAGAAGCACGACTTAGCATGAAAAATGCATTATGAAACAACTGCAGCTCCTCATAAGCTACCTTCCTGGCTTGAGAGCTCTGCTCGAATGGACTATGTGTTGAGGTTTCAGTCTCCTCTTACCACTCTTTCTTCTCTAATCTGAACAGGCAAACCCTTCATGTACGTCCACGCCACGGACCGCGATGATCCTACAACTCCCCATGCACAGCTGATGTACAGCATTCTCCACCATTTTCCCAACCCTTATACAGAAATGCTTTTCCAGATCGATAGTGTAACTGGAGCAATCTCACCGAGTAAGACGGGTATGTAAAAAGATTCTTGTTTGTCAAAAAGCAAGCATGAGTTCTTGGGTGTACCTAGGAACAAAACAACACCACAGCCCTGATGTTAAATTCTGAATAAATGTAGTCAGTGGGACATACTCCACTGAGGCCCTGGTTTTGGGGAACTTTGTTTGTGTCCCACCAAATTCAAGGGAAGTTAGCAGAAATGGAGATTGGGATCTAAAAGTACAGTAAGAAGAGAGGTAGATCCTTTGGCCCTCAGGATTACGCTGAGGCATATCTTGGGACTAATTCTCTTCCTTGAAATCTAGAAAACAAAAATCAGTGACATGAAAAATGCAGAGAAAACTCAGCTGGCCACATGATCCCAACCAAACTGCAATGATTTAAAAACCCTGTCTCTTCTGCTGGGCTGAACAAGTGCCTAACTGGAGTGAGGGCTGTTCAGTGATGCATCTGCACAACATGAAACCACAGCACAGAGGTCTCATACGATTACGTCCACATGATGCTGTGCTGCATCATTCAGATAAGCCAGAGGAAATGGCTTGCTGAGATTTGGCACAGAGGCCCATCTAAGGAGTGAGCCTGGAGCAGATGAAGCAGCATGGTGCATGTAGGAGGCAATGGGCAGATGAACCATCTCCACAGCCTCTGCTTCATTTCACTTGGCTCTTTGCTCTGTCTCTAGGCTCTTATTACTTAGATCCTCAAAAGCAGGACACCTTCACGCTCGTCGTCACCGTGAAGGACATGGCAGGGACGACAACGAATGCTTTCACCAGCAGCGCCGATGTGATCATCACTGTGAAGGAGAGCCTGTGGAAAGCTCCCCCCACCATCCGCATCCAAGAAAACTCAACCCAGGTCCACCCTGTCAACATCAGCCAGGTAGGGCCCTTTGCTGCGCTCCCTGCACCTCTCCTTGATGCCACAGAATCGTTTTCTCCCAGCTGACTGTGAAGGTGTTCCCACGGCATTCAATACCAGGCTCTTCAGAAGGACTTTGGCACATTCCTGTTATTTTTTGTATGGTATCCTTTGGAAATGATCTTTAGCGCAGGTCTCATTAACTTATTGTTAGCATGAAAGTTAATGGTTTGGAGATGACTGAGATACAGTCAATACAAACATTAGAGTGACTGGACTTTACCCTTCAGTTTGGAGAGGCTGTTAGCACTGCCTCTGTGTGAGAATATCCCATGGATAGAGGAAAAATTTGGAGAATTTGGTTACACCGCAATGACTGGAAGAAAAAGGGTGCTTTACAAGGCTATTTGGCAGAATATGAAGGATAAAGCTCATGAGACACCCCAAGGGAGCTCCCAGACACACATGTGGCAGTTGGGTGCCTCTGCGAAGGTGCTGCTCTTCTCTCCCGATGGGTTTCTTTGACCGCTTCCAGACTCGCTCTAACACCATGGGCCTTCCAGGCTTTGGGCAAACCAAGAGCTAACCTGATGAAGGTTATTTTGAGGTTAGCTTCTTCGATCTGCAGAAGAACCTGGCAGGGGACCAGCTCCACTGCAACCCTGCTGTGGTTGTCCCCCACACTCCGGGCCATCTGCTATGACCAGTTTTGTGTGATGCAGCACACGTGCTATATCAAAAGTACCTAGGAAGGACTGAAATGCCCTCCTGCAGTGTCCTGCACTCCCACCGTATTCCTCTTTTCATAGTGCAAACGCAAAATATTTTGCCGATAACTGCAGACCGATAGCGATGTATACATCAGTAAATATTAACTAACAGACCTGCAGCCTTTCAGAAATGTTTGGCTTTGAAAAATGCCTTGGCACTGACACCCCCAATGCCGTCATTCCGTGGACATGGCAGAATTCCTCGGATCCTGTTTGCAAGAGTAACTGACTCGGTGCTATTCCCTGGCCTCACCGGCCTTAGTGACAGCCCAAGGAAGTCCAGAGTGAAAACAGGTGGAAGAAAAACTAACAGGCAACGGTGCTCCCATTCTGGAGTCACTTGTATATAAATTTCACGTGGCAGCCAGTGACATGTTGATTCTGCCTAGGGGAAAATGAAATGCAGTTGCTGTTATATAGTATAAAGCATAAACAGCAATACTGACTCTTTCATTAATTTGGCAGTCTGTTTACTGCATTTCATTTTAAATCTGAAGCACCCCACTAAAGATCCTTCATCACAGACTTTGATGCATGTAAAGAGCATGCACACACATACGTGCAGATAGGTACTGGATATTTGTTTTGTTGTTCCACATCTCTGAATTAGATAAACCAAAACAATAGGTAGGAATAGACAGTGTAAGGAGATGGAATAAATTAGTGTCAAGACATTCAAATACATATAATGCTTTCTTCTCATGTATCACCGTTTAGCTCCACATCCCAAAACCCTTCCATAAAAAGGTAAGTGTCATAGCCCAGCTGGAGAAACTGAGGTAAAATGGCTTCACCACAACAATTCAGAGAGCAGAGGTGGATTATCAGTCTGGTTTTGTGCAGCTCGTCCCAAGAGCCTGCCAAACTGTTAATTTTCTGGATTATGAAGCTAACAAGAATGCAACCTTTTCTGTTTGTGGTCCAGAAATGATCCCTGTTAAATCTCAGTCTACGCTTCTGACTTCCTATCCTGACTTATTTTTGTGTTTTTAGGTGCACTCAAATGAGCCAGATGTAATTTATGACCTTTTAGAAAAAGAAAAGCTGCCCAGGCTCCCATTTTCCATCGATCAGAATGGGGTTATTTATGTAACTGAACCATTGGACAGAGAAGAAAAGGATGCTGTAAGTAAACACATAAAACCTCACTGGTGGGAGAGACCATAGCAGGAAGCTGATTATTGGTGTGGGAGTAAATACGAGAAAGCTCACTAAAAAGGACAGAGGGGGAAAAAAAGAAATAAAAGCTTTATTACTTGTCATTTCTGTTTGAGAATGACTTGACAGATATGAAAGCACATTCATCCACTACACTGTAAACTGCCTTCAGTTTGGTACCCTACACCACTTCTCCATGGGCCCGGCAGTAGCAATCACTGCCCACAGCGTGTGTATAACGTACAACAGGGATCAACCATGGCAGGGTTGTAGGTGCATGAGCAAGAGGTAGGCAGTGGCATTTGTGGAGGGCAGGAGATTTGGATGTTTCAGATCTACTCCAGATCTCAGGGGCCCCAGGGATCTCTCCACAGCAGAAGCAGAGTTTAACTTTTAACTTCCAGTTGCAACCATAAAGTTACTCTGAAGTTCCCCATCTGGGGGTCTTTTAGACAGAAAACCCTCTGTCCCCTTTTGTTCTTGGAGGAAATTTGGGCACAGAATAGGCCAGGGATCAGATATGCTGGAGGAATCCTATCTCTGTATGTGACAGATGAATTTGCAAAGTGACAGAAATGAGATATTCCTGCTTTTCTTGAATTTTTACAAGAGCAAGTTCAGAGCACAGTGAAGTATTCAGGACTTTTAAATTCTTTTGAGAAAGACCTCAGGCACTAAGGTGTGATGGAAGAGTTCTGAATTAAACAGAATGAAAGTACTGAACAAACATATGAAAGGCTATTTCATTTGCATGGAATGCTCCCATAGTTACACATTTAAATGCAAAATATTGTCACAGTGGACATTCAACACATCTAATCTCAATATTCTTATTGCAGTATGCTTTCTTTGCGGTCACAAAAGATAATACAGGAGAACTGGTGGACAAGCCTCTGCACATTCATGTTATTGTGGAAGACATTAATGACAATCCCCCTGTGTGCCAGCAGGCCCTCACTGTAATTGAAGTTCAAGAAAATGAAGGTGGAGGTAAGAAAACAGCTTCTACTCATTTATACACATTATTCTGGTCCTGTTACTGTTTCCAGCTGTGTGCAAATAAAGCTAGAAATTCTGATCTCAAAGACTAAAATGTAGCTCTCCTACAGAAATGTTTTCCTGTGCATATCGCTCTGTTGTTTTCACTTCAATAATTCATGTGGAAAGGATTTAAATAACCTGAGAAGGACAGACCCAAGACCTCTACTTAAAAAATGCTGTTCCATTTAAAACGTAAAATTGCATTTTCGCACAACCACAGTTTTGGACAACTGCTTAGAACATAAAAAGAAAAACACCCATTTTATTACTAATACAAGAAATACTGCTCTAAAAGTGGCATTAACCCATTTTCCCTCATCCAGATGCTCTTCCAGCATAATGCCTTTGACTTCAATGGACCGTTACCGAAATTTGTCCCTAAGTCTTCACATCGGTTATTTGGTTTCAAGGCTAAAGTGTCTGTTGTCACAGTCGCTTCTTCTGATCAAAACACGTAGCCCAGTCCTTTTGGACTGCCCCAAGCCTAAAAGAGCTGGTTGGGATGCTAAAGGAAAAACTCCCAGAAGTCAAATGATTGCGTCCGTTGAAGTGTTTTCCACGCAGTTGTATTTTTATTGCCCCTCTACTCTTTGCATTGGTATCACTGTTGTCAGCGTGTACCTCTGTGGAGAAATAGGACCACTGCATTATCTGACTGACTCCGGTCTCTCCTCTGCCACAGGAAGTAATATTGGCACCCTGTTTGCTACAGACATGGATGAGAAGGACACCCTTAACTCTCGTCTGCAGTTCAAAATCAAAAGTCAGGTTCCTGCTGTTCCTGCAGATAATCTGTTCTTTATTCAGCAAGACACTGGGACTTTGCAGTTACCTAGCCGTTCGTTAAACAAGCGCATTGCATCCAACTATTCCTTGAAGGTGCTGGTGACAGATGCAGGTATGTAAAGCCTGCTGTTATACATTGGAATAATTTTGTTCACGCTGGCATCCCCAGTGCTTGGTGTCCAAGGGATGAGAGGAGACCTAGAGGATTCGCTGGAAGCAGCAGCAGCTCTGGGAGCTGGCTTGCTCTGGCATTGCTCTCGAGATGCAGAGAAATTAATCATGATTCATAATGCATGTATGGAAGGAAACCAGCTCTAGGGCAGAGTGTGGATAAACTGGGAAGCTTGTTCACAAGTACTCCAGTAAGAGATTTCCTTCCACAGGGGAAAAAAAATGAAGAGATCATGATTGTGGTTTTCCCCCAAAATCTTTCAAGGGGACTCACTGAAAAAAAATCAAGAAATTAAACACAGCTAATCAGAGAATCCAGATAATGTATTTTAAAAGATTAAGAGCTGAAATTAATCTTCAAAAATAATCTTGTCCATTATGTAAGTTCCCAAGAGTCCTTTGTGGTTCACTGAATGGAAAGGAAACCAAACTCCATACTAAAGCTTAAAGCTTTGTGCTGTGGTCCTTATAGTCAGGCAAAACTTGTGGATGGAGGAACTGGCATGTAAAGAAAGCAGTGTGACATGTCTATAAATGAAATAGCATCACTTAGGCAGATGATATGAAAACCTTGCAGGGGGAAAAGCTGGTGATTTGTTTTGGATGTTTATTTGAATTCCATCCAGTTTTGTTTACAATATTCCTTAACTTTCAGCTCATAAAACATGTCCGTAAAACACTAAAATCCAGCTACATATGAATAGCACACGACCAGACAGAGTATATACTTTTAAAATCACAAACCCACATTGCTATGGGTGCCCGTAATGCTTAGATTTACACAGATCTGAAGTTTACGTCTGGCTATAATGAAAATGAGCGTGCTGCCTGATGGTCCACTAAGAGGACAAGGTAGCATAACAAGCTGGGGCTTATTTTTTGACATGCAGAAGTGATACTTAGAAAGCTAACACAATTCATAGCTATCATCATCCTGGTAAAGGGATATGGTTAAAAAAAAGTGAGGGAAATTAAATGAAACAGGCTGAAGAAATAGGAAAGGTGCATAGTAAGATAGAGGGTGAGGTTCTCACTGACTACGAGATATTGGAGATCAAGTGCTTCTTACATCAGTGGGGCTTTGCTTGGATTGGGTGATTTGGCAGCATTCACTTTTGCTCACAGTGAACCCTTTTGGAGGAAAATTATTTTCAGCAGAAGGGTTGCCATGATGTTGTTTGTTCTTTTTCCATGCAGTATTCGAAACAATCTGTGATGTGCAAATACATGTCATCGACATCAATGATCAGATTCCCATCTTTGAAAAATCAGATGTGAGTATTTCTAACACCATTTTTGATGTCCCAATAATTTTTGATAAAAACGTATGTTTGAGCATACATTCTATGTCTATAGAATGTCAATGGGAAACCAACCATTTACAGAACAAGTAACAGGGCAATCCACTAGTGAAAAAAAAGGCAAGATATTGCTGCAAAGCCTGCATATAAGGTCTATCTAGACAGTAGACAGTGGGACTGACTCATAGTTAATCCAGAAATGTAAGATAATTTGCTCAGTGGAAAACTGTGTGTACAGAAAGAAATTATTCTACTAAAGCAGTTTACTCCAGAAATGTAAGATAATTTTCTCAGTGGAAAACTGTGTGTACAGAAAGAAATTATTCTACTAAAGCAGTTTACTCCAGAAATGTAAGTTCTGGAGGGAAAGAAGGAAGAAAAGGCTTTAAAATTGATTAAAATAGCTAAATGGAAAAAAGCTAACATCTCCCAAGTACCCTTCCAAACATAGTATTAATGTATACAGAAAAGTCAGAGGGTGAATGGAAATCAAAGGCTGTATTTTCTTTAACCAGAAACAGTGGTCCAGTGATCCAGTGATCCATGCCTAAATGCATACTTGCTGCCCTTCGTTCAGGAATGGGTACCAGGCTCTTGCGTCTTCATCTGGCGGAGGTGCTGGCATCTGGCAGAGAGACCTTCCGTGACTTCTGCCTGCTGGCCCAAGCCTCCCTGCAGACACTGCAGTGGCTGGAGTGTCTACATTTAAGTTTCTAAGCTCCCACCATACTTGTAGGCAATGCAGGTGGTGGGCTCAGGAAAGCTGTCTAGCTCATCAGGTGACATTCTCTTGGGGAAGCTGTGTTGGTTTTTGGGCTTTGCTGACAGCATTGCCCAGCTCCCTGTTGATGATAAGGGGAGCTTAGACACATGCCGACTGTGTGCCTAAATAGCAGGCTGTTGACTTTCTCACCTCAAGGTCTCAGTCCAGGACCTGGTCTCAAGATGAGATTGCTGGGTCAGGGCACACATCAAACAGAGTAAATAGAGCTGGGCTGCTAATGTTGCAATGGCCTATGCTGCATGGAGCAATTAAATATTTAACAGTCAGTGGCTAGGATGCTCACTGGGTACAGAGGAGACCTAGGTGTTGTCCCTACTGCTGTAAGCATTGCATGTACGTGGAGTAGTTTCAACAGAGGAGGTAAAAGCTCCTCCAGAGGGTCTGGGACTGCTGCTATACTAGTAGATCACCCACTGACAGAAATCCCATCACCTTTGATAAATGTATGGCTAAAATGGGGGATATAGCAACTTTGCAGAGGGTGTAGTGCCCATCTTGCATCTCTGGGTTCCCCTGGGCAGCGAGGTAGCTCACCTCTACTGCTGCAAGGCACTTCACTAATGCTTTCGTACATCTCTCTAACCTGGTTACATCTCTGCTGTGAAATGCACCCACCACTTCCCTCCCTCACATGGCTGCTGTGCGTTGAAATACATACGTGCTCGTGGGTCACAAGCTTGTTGTAGCGCTTAAGTTTTTATCCGCAGATGGTGCTCGGTGTGTCATGTTTCAACAATCTCTCTCTCCTCAGTATCACAATGTGACTGTTGCAGAAAGTCTCCCGCTAGGACAGGGAGCTCCTACATCATCTACCAAGTGAAGGAAGGAGATCCAAACAACACATTCATCATAGAGACAGATCCTGAAACAAACCGAGGGTTCGTCAAGATTAACAAGGTGAATAGATGGGTTTATTCTTCTCCTTTTTTTATATATATATATATTT
>NW_009216720.1:1571-2340 GCF_000690835.1 Fulmarus glacialis | reverse complement strand
CAGGCACCCCACACACCCATCCCTGCCAGCCTCCTGCGAAACCACACCAGAGCAGCCAGGAGATGGGGGCTGCGCTCGCGGGGTCTGTCGCTTCCCGGCACCAATTCAATGCAGTTGTGATTCTCAACCGTGGCAGATGCTAATAACCGAGGGAGCCGGGATGTTTTTGGATGCCGCATCTTCTCCCCACTGGAAACGCCACTGCCGTTCCCTTCACACGTGAAGGAGCCCTCCAAGCCCCGAGAACAAAAGCCTCAGTGGGCCCGCCGCCCTCCCCCTGCTCGGAGGTGGCGGAGCCCCCTGCCCCTCCCCCCTCCAGCCCGCGGGCCGGCGGGGAAGGAAGGAACCGGGGCTCGCTGCCTGCTCTGCCTGACCTTGAGCAGGTCGCATGGGAACCAGCAGAGCTCCCACGGGAACCCCCCTGCTTTCGCAGACCTCGCCGGGAGCTGCTCCATGCCAAGGGCTTTGGAAGCTGGGTCTTTATCCCTGTCCCAGCTTTCCTGTTTGCAAAACAGGGCAACAAATCTTGGGGGTGGGCCAAGGGCTGGGAATGACCCGTGGCAGCTGAGACAAGCTGGGGAGAAGAACCAGCAGGCAACGGCCCTAGGAGCAGCCCAGAGGTCAGCCCCACGCCAGGCAAAGCCCACAGCTTGCAGTGAGGGTGCAGCGTTGTGCCTGGCCCGGCTGAACACCAGCCCTGGGGGAAAGGAGAAGGCATTGCCTCCATGACAGTGTTAATCCTGCGCAGCGCAGCGTGGCTGATGAAGCC
>NW_009216720.1:896-1367 GCF_000690835.1 Fulmarus glacialis | reverse complement strand
CGCCCGCCCTGCTGGGGATAGGCAGGGAGGCATCCCACCCTGCCTGTGAAACTAGGCTGCTGCCTCCCGTTCTTGCAGGAAGGGGGGGGAAAAACTGGTGGTGTCCAAGGCAGTGGAAATATTCCTAGCATGTCCTCTTCTCCTAAGCCTTGCCATCTCTCTAGGCACTTCTTTGTCCAGGCACACTGGGAACAATTGGGGTTGCTCAGCCAGACCGCAGGCTGTCGATCAGCAGAGCAAATGAATGCTCAGGCATAAGGAACCCATCTTCTCCTGCAGCATGGGGAGGTGGCCACCAGAAACAGGGCCTGTGGCACAACAGCACAGGCAGCAAACAATTCCCGGGCACCAGCGCCAGTACCAGCCCCGAGAAGGATGGTGGGAGCTCACCAGCCTGTCTAAGAAATAGCAGACCGGGAGGGGATTACCAGGCTTCCCCAAAACCCATCGTGGGGCTTGGGGCCGCACAGC
>NW_009216720.1:562-833 GCF_000690835.1 Fulmarus glacialis | reverse complement strand
GAGGTCCCTGGGTGCACCCACATTGCCAGTCCTGACCCCAGCCCTGAGCGCCCGCTCTGCAAGCATGCCGAGGAGGAGCCGAGTCTTGGGGGTCATTTTGGAGCCCAGCCCAGAGAAAAGCCCCCCGAGCTGTGGGGTCGGGCTGGGCTGGCCCCTCACAGCACTCAGCACCCTCAGGGCGGCCCGATCTGGGACTGATTGCAGTTGCTTCCCTTGCAGGCACAGCTTCATTACGAGAACCCGGACCCACCCTTACAAACGCAACCCGTCC
>NW_009216720.1:0-239 GCF_000690835.1 Fulmarus glacialis | reverse complement strand
AGGTTATCCCCGACCACGCCACCGAGTTCACCATGGAAAGAGAGGGAAAGCGGGGTTAACCCTTCTGCTGCTGACACATCTCACAGCACTGGGGAAAATCTTTGTTTGAAAGCATGCTCTTAAGTCCCAGTGGTGATCGGCTGCTGCAAAACACCAGGCGAGGAGTCCCTGTGCCATCCCCATGCCGGCTCCTGCACCAGAGCATCCCCCACATCCATAACAGCAGCGCTGAGCCCCGA
>NW_009216719.1:0-2377 GCF_000690835.1 Fulmarus glacialis | reverse complement strand
TCTCTAGGGATACTGGTTCCTATTTCCAAGTATATACTAAGCCAAACTTCATCCAGGTGCTGGTATCATTGTATCAAACATACAGGAATGTTACATTGAATACTATATATATTCAGCTTCATTACTTTCACCTGAACAGCCTGCAAATGAAGGAACTTCCATAGATGAAAACCATTTAGTAAGATTCAGCCTGTGTCTACCACATTTCAAGTGCTGTGCACATCCTCATAGTTCTATCCATCTATCACTGAACGCGAAAACATCTCTTTCACGTCATTTTATACGAATATTTGAAACCAAAGTACGGTGGAAGAGAGAAAATTGTGATTCATAGAGCTATAAAAATGAGGCGGTGTCATTTCCTATCACATATCATTGAAGAACTTTTTTCCATCTTTACGTAGGTGTCAGGTGCCACACGGGCTTGAGCAGTGTCAGCCCTTTTCTTTCATGTCAGGACCGCAATAGCGATGAAAGAAAAAAAAAAAAGATCCTGCAGAGTTGGAACGCGCTACCTTGAAGCTGCAGGCAACCACAGCGGGCTGGCTGTGGTCTGCTCGGCTTGCTAATGCCTACCCTCTGGAAAAGCAGGAAAGGTGGTTGCTGCAGCTGCTGCTAGAAATGTTGCCACTGTGTGAATCCCATTTGTACCTTCAGTTTAGGCTAATCGTACAGATTTCAGGGTATTTGGAAGATTTAAGGGTATTTGGAAGTTAGTTACGGAAACCTTTACGTGCCTTTCCTAGGTATTGTACCCAGGAAATACTTGCCATGGAAAAATATAACTGAAAGTGTTATTGGTAAAGCCCACATGCTGCATATGCTTCACATGATATTTATCTACGAGATTTTGCATGAAGATACACACTTAGTCACGCTCAGAAAGCTTAGATCCTTTTCCTTTGATTTTTCTGTGGCTGACAGCAAAGTTGGGAATTTATGTGGACGCAGAATGTAAATCACAGTCTTAAAGGCAGAGTTTGTATGCTGGATTTAAGAAATGTTTAAAGATTATATAAATATATATATACAGCTTCTGCAGAGATGCTACTTATTTGGCAATTTTAAAGTGGTATTTTGGTTTAATTGACATAACGCTTTTATCTAGGATTATTTCCAGACAGTAAATTTGATACAAGGGGTTTAAATAGCTTTTAAATAATTGGTAAATAATATCTTATTCCAATACGTCTGTTAAACCAAGGTAAATGGTTTTTGTCTTAGGCACACAGGTCAGTCTTCTAGGAACACAGACAAAAAACCTAAATACTCCTATGGGTTGTTTCAGAGTGATGCATTAATATATTTACTATGACCTTGACAACACTGTAGACCACGCAAGTAAGTCGTCATCGGTAACTCTAAGACAAGAAGTACGCTGCTGTTGTAGCCAAAGTACAGCTGAGGTGGTTTTAAATTTTCATGTCATGGATAGTTTGTAATACCGGTTGTGAGAAAATACATTTGTAAACAACACAAACAGCACCAGGGAGCAGAGAACACCACAGACCAGCGGTATGGTCATTCCTCAGCATAGCGCTGTACAGTACGGTTCAGTACAGCTACTGAAAGTTTCCTTTCTTAGCTTCTTGTATTTCTGATTGCCAGCTTTTTTTTTTTCAGTCACGATCTAAGGAACTGTATTATATCTGGAGTTGGAGTGACCAAACTTGGAGACTTAAAATATCTCATCATTGTGATCCTGACAGCTGCATTTAATTGCAGATAATGTGCCTACATTTTAAAAAAGAAAATGAAGACAAGCAGTTACATCACTTGCATTTACTATATCTTTTTGCCAGATGAGGCAATTAGGATTATTTATTTTATACTGTCCAAGAATATCTTAGAAAGTTAGCAAAACATATGGATATGCACAAAGCGACTCCGGTTCCCGCTCAAGTAAATGGTAGCAGTGGTACAGCCAGCATTTAGTCACGTCTTTGCTTACAGTCTAAACAGGGATGCAGAGGAGGAAAGCGGTGAGAGGAAACAGATAAGCCTAGGAAGGAAGAGGATGACAGCAGAGGTCCAAGTCTGATTAAAGGGAAAATCTGGTGTTTCCTTTTCCTTCCACTAGTTTATAACTCGTGCTGCAAATTCACTAGCAGAAACTGTAAATGCGCTACTGGTGTTTCAGGTTCATCGTTAGCAATGCACCCCAGGTGTTGATTATACTCTGCGGGTACAGAATAAGGATGCGCACAGGGAATACTTTAAGTCCAAGGAGAGAAGCCCTTAAACTTTTCATTTCGGTTCTGTTTGGGTTCAGCCCTGACTAAAGTTCTTCCAGTCCAGTTCTGGTCAGAATTCAACAAAACTTCAGAAGGATGGTTCGGTTCTATTCCAGTTTTAGGGACAAATATACATATATATA
>NW_009216718.1:0-1842 GCF_000690835.1 Fulmarus glacialis | reverse complement strand
GGGTCACCAAACCCCGGGGATACCAGATCCCAGGCCACCAAGCCCCAGGGTCACCATACTCTGGGACCACCAAACCCTTGGGCCACCAAACTCTGGGGACACCAAACCATGGGGCCACCGAACTCTGGGAACACCAAACCCTGGAGACACTGAACCCTGGGGCCACCAAACCTTGGGGTCATGAAATCCCAGGGCCACCAAACCATGGGGCCACCAAGCCCCAGGGTAACCATACTCCAGGACCACCAAACTCTTGGGCCACCAAACACTGGGGTCACTAAACCCTGGGGCTACCGAACCCTGGGGTTACGAAATCTCAGGGCCACCAAACCCTAGGGTTACCAAACACCGGGGTCACCAAGCCCCAGGACTACCAAACCCTGGGGCCATCAAACTCTGCGGTCACCACAGCAGTGGCATCACTCCCATTAGGTGGCCGGTGGTGGCAGCCCCAGGGTCTGTCCCCACCCGTCCCTGTCCCCAGCCCACCTGGGAGATGAGGAGCTGGCAGGAGGAGAGCTCGCGCCCGGTCACCTCCATCTTGCGGTGGCACTCCACCTGCAGGTTCTCCAGCTGCCGGCACCGCTTCACCACCGACTTCACCTCCGACTTGATCTTGCTGATGTAGAGCCGGGCGACAGTGAACTCCTCCTCGATTGCCCCGCTCACCTCCACTGGCTGGGCATGGGCATGACACGCGAGTCAGCATGGCACGGGCATGGCATGGCATGGCATAGTATGGCGTGGCGTGGCAGGGCATGGGCACGGCATGGCATGGGCATGTACCACACATGGGTATGGCATGGCATGGATGCAGCATGCACATGGGTATGGCACGGCACGTGGGTCTTCATGGCAAGGGCACGGGCACAGCATGGCATGGTGTGGTATAGCATGGGTATGGCACGGCGTAAGTATGGCACACACGTGGGTATGGCATGGCATGGGCAGGAGCATGGCATGGCAGAGCAGAGTACGGCATGGCATGGGTATGGCATGGCATGGGTACAGCATGCATATGGGTATGGCACACACATGGGTATGGTACGGCACGGCATGCGCATGGCATGGGCACAGCACGCACACGGGTATGGCACAGCAAACGGGTCAGCACGGCACAGCACAGGCACGGCACAGCACGGGTATGGCACGCACATGGGTATGACATGGCATGGGCACTGCAGATGCATGGCATGGCACGGGCATGGCACGGGCATGGGCATGGCATGGGCATGGCACACACATGGGTAGGGCGTGGCATGGGCACGGCATACCATGCGTGTGAGTACAGCATGGGCACGGCACAGTGTGAGTACAGCACGGTGCAGCACAGGAACGGCACACACATCGGTATGGCACGCCACGGGTATGGCATGGGCACAGCATGTCACGGGCACATCATGCACATGGGTACCATGGGCACAGCATGTCATGGACATGGGTACAGCACAGTGTGGCATGGCACAGGCACAGCGTGGAATGGGCTTGACATGGGTATGGCATGGAATGGGCAAGGTACAGGCACAGCATGGGCACGGCATGGGCACAGCATGGCACGGGCACATCCCGCACATGGGGCCAGCATGGTGTGGCGCGGCACGGGCACAGCATGTCACAGGCATGTCATGCTCGTGGGTATAGCATGGCACGGCGTGGGCACAGCATGGCACAGGCACATCCCACCAATGGGTGCAGCCTGGCATGGCACAGCACGGGCACCGCATGCACCCATGGGCGCAGCCTGGTGGGGTGCCTCCCCTCACCAGCTTGATCTCCCCGTTGCCCACGATGAGGCTGAACTCGCTCAGGTCCTTCATCAGCCCGTTGAGCACCTCGGCCGCC
>NW_009216717.1:0-7072 GCF_000690835.1 Fulmarus glacialis | reverse complement strand
GGTAGCGAGGAGCGGGGAAGGCGGGCTTGGAACATCTCCCCCGGCTCCAGCGAAGCAGAACAACGCACGCTTTCTGTCTCTTATATTTTTTTAAAAACGTCACTGGCAATCCCCTAATCTAGGGGAGACTGACTCATCATTTCTAAACGCTCAGACTTGCTGGTACTGTCGTTGTTTATTGAGGCACTGATGTTCTGCCGCTTCTTGTAGGAAACAGGGGGAGCGACGGCCTGACTAAGGACCTCAGCGTCTTAAGCCGGTATAAGTATTTCTGCTGCTGTCATCAACTTGGTGTCTGAACGCCCAGAGTGGGGTTTTCAGGGAAGCACAGGCAGCTATTTACCGATCCCTCCAGTGGGAGCCAAGCACCGAAATACTTCTGAGGAGCGGAGCCGATCTGCCATAGCATAGACCAAGACCATTTTGAACTGACCCTGCCCCACTCCTTCGGGCAGATTTCAGAGGGCAGTTGCTCATTTTCTGAAGATACCCGTAAGTTCTCCGTTCTTTTGTTCCCCATTTTCTGTTTCCATGAGTTGCTGTACTTGCTGATATAAACCTCGAAAACCTGAGATCTTAAGTATGTAAATGGTGGTGAGTACTACGGCATCTAGGCAGCGCTCCAAGCCAGTGTTTCTGGACCTGTGTGCTCTGGTTTACGGTGGCATCGAGAGGGAGTTGTGTAATGGCAGCACTAGCCTGAGAAAACCTATTCTAAATTGTTGGTACCACCTTGGTAGTTGCAGCCTGTTTCACCCTTGCCTAGAAGAAGCTGAGCCACTGTCAGCAATTAAAGGTAGTTAACAGTCCCCTGGCTAGTGTAAGAACCCAAGCCAATAATTATGACTCAGTAGAGGCAGGACATCTGAAAAGAATTCAACTGAGTCCCAAAAAACAGTCATTCTTGCAAAAAAGTTTGCCACCATTCTAGACACACAGTAGTAATTACACATACAAATAAGAAATCAGTTCGTAAAAGTACCTGCTAATTTACTAAACAAGAACTTCTGTCCCTCCTCCTTATAGACAAAAAAAAAAAATTGGGAAGGTACAACTTGCAAGTGTAGTTGTGGCCTGCTAGACTTCAGTAATTTGCTCAAAAGTATTGATAGGCTCGGATGCACTGAGGATAGAGAGCTTGGTATCATCTGCTTCTTAAAAGTGCCATCTGCTAAATCTTCTGTTAGCCTCTCATATGTTGTGACAAAAAATTGACAGGAAAAAAAATGTCTTCGGACTTTGCACAAGTCCTACAGAAAGAATGGGACTGAGCTCACCTGAGAATGCATTTGGTATACACTTTGAAGGTCCCCTTTCACAGTTCCCAAAGGTGAGTCTCAGTGCTTTGTGTAGTGCTGTAATCAAATATACCTGTACCCAGAAATACCTATTCCCTGCACCCCCCTCTAGGCTCAGCAGCGTGTTAGCCATCTTCTTAGGAAGCCGGGGGAGAAATCAGGTATATGTGTACGTCTCCAGGTTGGACAGTTTTGGAAGATGTGGAGCTGACACCCATTGCCCATCTCTGCTTCGCTTCTTCCTCCTCCTCTGCTTTTTTTCACTTTGGCCTCTTGCCTCTGAACTGCAGTAGGTGAGAGATGGAAGATTTTGAATGGAGTTTCTGTTGTTCTTTTGTATTAGGGGCCCGTTTCTTACTCCAGTGGAGCCCTCACAAGTAGAAGTTTTTGAATGATTGTCATGTGTCAGAGAAGGAAAAGGCTTGTGGATTTCATTTTCTTCCTATTTTCTATACTCCACAGGAGGATAAAGTATCTAACTCTCCTCCTTCTGCTTCCAAGCCCCTTTGCTCTGATCTTTCTTGTTTAGAAACCCAAATCTCTGGGTTTTTCAAAACTGTTACCTTACTAAAGATCTAAAATTAGAGCAGTGGGAATCAAGGGAACCTATAACCAGATCAACAACTCGCACAGTTACTGTGTAACATATATTATGTATATTATAGAATTATATAACATATACTTCATATAACATATATTCCAGTAATTATGGTTATTCCAGTCATTATGGTTATTCCATCTCATCAGCATAAAGTTCAGAATTCTTAATATGAGGAACATAAAATCCCAAACCTCTAAACATGTTCCACAAATGCAGATACTGAATATATGAGGAGAGCTGGTATAAGGAATTCTGGCTGCCTCCTTTCTCTTTCTCTGCCTTGGTTGAATATTACTATACTATATTCATATACTATATGAAATACCATGTAATTACTATAGCTGTGTCTCTATTTATTAGAAAAGATAGTGTCTTCTGATCATTAGTCATTATACTTTATAGGTACAGACGAATCATAGGAGTTATTCCTTCTAAAGAATTGCTGTTTTTCACCATTTAATAGCTTAATCCCTCTCTTCTACAGTCACGTATGGGGTTTTTTTGCTTGTTTCTCTGTTTACTCTTTATGAGGCTAAATTCATACTTACCTGGATGATGATAATGGAATTTTACAAGTCTATTCATTTTGCTTGTGGTTGAAGGTTTTGAAACAAAACTGCAAAAGGTTAACATGCAAGATGAGCAGAGCTGAGGTTTGCAAGTATGAAGACCAGCAGACAAGTCATAGTTCACGCTTTCATGCAATATGCATTGTCTGTGCACTGGACAGTGTTTGCCATTTACAGATATTTGGGGCAGAAATACCTGTTCATGTCAGCAAACGATGTGGGATTAATGGATTCTAAAATCTGGAAAACAAATCTAGCTGAGTTGGTCCTTTTTCTGCTTCCCAGTAAAGGCTCAAGAACTTCATGAACTTCCCAAACACTTACCTAACGTAGGCCTGCCATTCTAAACTTCGTCTTTTTTTTTTTTTAAGTCAACTTCTGCTTGAGAAAATGGGTATTTCACAGGATACAGCTCCTCATCTCTTCCTCTGCTTGCCTGAGACTCTTGCACTCACTGCCTCTTTTCACATCTGTTTTGTGGCTGCTGCCATCTCTTTCTTGCACCTGCTGCACCTAGTGAGCTTAAACAGCACTGGCATTAAAGGTGAGCAAGATCCAGCCTGTCCAGGTCCCTCTGCAGAGCCTTCCTACCCTCGAGCAGATCAACAATCCCGCCCAACTTGGTGTCGTCTGAATTGGAACTAGAAATTGTGCATTGCGGTACAAGGCCAAAGCAGAAGTACATCTGAGTTGTGTCAATGTGGAGTCAGCAGAGGTCACGGGGGGCTTACTCCACGGGCTGCGCATTCCCACAATGAGTTCAAGAGAGATGCACCTCAACAGTTGGAAACCACTGACAAAGACACTAATCCGACCCCTGGCTGAATTCATACCAACCCTCAGGCTTGTTTCTGTAAACTGTGGTGCAGGACCCAAACACTTCTGATGAAAAACAGCAGCGTTTGTTAGAGTAGTTGATGGGTAGGTTGTCTGAACAATAGTAGATGGTGTTAAAAACTCAGGGTCCGGCTTACTAGGCTTTTGATAAGAGCAGGAAAGTTCATTCTATTCTTTATGTCCACCAATGAATTTCTTCTGCGGTTTTATTTCATTTCCCCAGAATCACTCTTTTAGAACAGGTATCTCAGGATGATTTCTCTTTTATAAAACATACTCTTTACTTTGTGAATGTTTGGGGGAATGGCCACTCAACATTTACAATATTTCCAAGTCAGGCATTTGTAATAAGCTTGAGACAATTTTTATTGTCCTTTTAAAAATTAAATGAGATTCTTAGACAAAGTGATAAGCACCTAGGTTTTGGAAAAATAAAAGGACTATAAAAGGTAAGTCAAAATGTGTCTGTTATTACAGGCTACTACAGAGTGCTAAGAGAAATTCAGTCCGCTGGTGTGGATTTAGCTCATTTTCACTTTTGATTTGTAATTTGTCTTTACAACCTTTCCCCCCCTTATTTTCTCAGGGTCAGCTTCCTTGCCAGGTTCCTGAACTAGAATCTGACAGGAAGGGCCACAGATATTGGAAGTGTGCTCTTGATAACACAACAAATGCAGCCTTTCTCCTCTGTCAACAATTCTAAGACAGTGTGGTTTAATTTTTTAGAAGAAAAATGCAGCACTTTTAGCAATAGGGGGAAAACTGTAAAACCTTAAAAACCATGTATCTCCTAATAATAAATAGAAAGGAAAAATTTTTAGCTTAGTTTTTGTTTATTTACTTATGATACAAAACATACTCTGAGATTTGCCCACTGATCTTACCTCTTGGAGAGAAATCTTGTAGATAGTCCTGGTCTGAATACCTGGGACTGGAAAGTGGAAAATACATGAGCAGCCAGGTGAGCCAGAACCCCTAAAGATCCTCCCTGCCCACCCCAGAAGTTCTGCAGAGCTGCTGGTGGGGAGAACACATAACTGTGCTTCTACTGGATTTTCCCTTTCGATCAAGCCCGGAGGGGAAACATTGCCTTCTTGCACATGCAGATAAAGGGACAGAAAATATATAAACCCAGTCTAAGGCATTCTGGAGTCACCTCTTTACCTTAGAATTTCAGTTTTTTATTTAAAAAAAGGAAGTTTTAGCCTTAACGGCTCCTAAGAAAAACGTGAGAAGGTGACCTGACAATATTAAATACATGGGTATTTGAAACAACAGTTTACCTGAAGCTCAGATGATAGACACAGGGATAGGGATTTTGACCAAGAGACGTACCACTCTGCAGACCGCATCTCCTGCTAGCTATTCAGCAGAAAATACAGAGGTAACAGGAGTACAGCAGGCCCAGGCCCGTATCGATCGGCTGTACCCCGGCAACCTCTAAAGGCATCTTCTGTTCCAGGTGGAAGCAAAGATGAGCCTCCTGATGGAGGCAGCAAATCCTTTGCTGCTATTCTGCCTCTCTGGTAGACGAGTATGGTCTCATTCCACATGTCCCAGGCCAGGAATAAGGGTATCGGGAAGGGAGGTAGTTACGGATGGCGTAAGTAGAGGTGTGCTTACAGCCATAGACTGACTGTTAGTGAGAATGTCTGTCAGTATTTTTAAGATGCATAATTTATGGTTCTAAGCCATCAGGATTAGTAATGCTTTTCATTTTAAACTGTATTCTTTTAGTACTTCAGTGCATATAGAATACTTTCTGTCATTCCACTGAATTTATTCTACTGCATTAAAACAAATCTGAAGTGTGAACAAGTTAACTGTTTATTTCAGGCATTTAATAATAACTGTGATCTTTCCTACCCTCAGAAGAATAATGTTTTATAGCAGAACATAGAGGTTTCTGGACTAAATGCTAAAAGCCAGTCTGGATAGCACAGACACTAAACCTTCTGAAACCACCGGGGAAAGAAAAAGCTCTTGCAGCATTCTTCTGATCTGCTGGCAGTTTCATCCATGATAGCTAAACCTGGAATTAAGGCTAAAACACATCCATTGTTACTTAGTATTGATTTGGACTCTGTCAGAGTGCTTGGCGCCATACAGAACAAAGAAGACAACTGACTTAATGACAACTCTTAACAGGGTATGTGTTGAATGGCAAAGACATCAAAACCGGCTCACTATGGAAACTGAAATAATTGGCTTGTGAAGCTTCCTGAGAAGCATATAAAGCAAACATTTACAAAGGTTTTTGGATGGTATCTTCAGTTTCATCCTAGCTAGTCTCAAATTAGCAAGCCCATAAAATAGGTTTCTTACTTGATCAAAAAGTTAAGATTGTTAAGTGAAAAATACTGAGGAAAGTGTGTATTAAGAAAAAAAAAGGAAACATTTGTCACTGCTAGGGCTTTATATCTGATACTCTCTAAAATGAAGCAAGATGTGGACCGCAATCTACTATTATGTAAAAGCAATGATTTTAAATGATCACATTACATATGAGAAAAACCTATCAAACCTGTCCCTGGCAGACAGAAGAGGAAACAATACAAGGACTTCTGTGAGGCAGGTCACCACAGGCAGACCTATTCCCTGCAGTGTCCAGTCAAGAAACGGTGCGATATTACCTTCCTCCCAGAGCCCAGCAAGACCCTTTAGCAGGTGAGTAATACAGTGGTTGGGGAGACCTGAAAAGGCTCCGCTCTGAACAGCCTGCTTGGAGGCTCGTATAGAGAAAGACAGTCGGGAGCGGGAACTGATGGTTCACTCTCTTCTCATACAAGACCAAGGGTGGCCGCAACCGGAGCTAACAGGCCTCAACTTCAACACGTGCCAAGAGGATGCTTCCTAGAAATGGCAGTAGACCTGCGGTACTCCTTGCCAAAGGCTGGAATTGATGTGGGATCACAGAGGCCGGGAAATTTAATGGTAAAGCAATCTACCGAGGGAAGGTAAAAAAACAAGGGTGGTGGGGAAAAACCTACCCCAAAGCGTGCAGCTGAGGAAGTCATCTGGTTTGAAGCTGGGAGAGTAGCGGGGAAAATGTTGTATATACTTGTAGAGTTCTCACTTGTTTCCTTGGTACCTGCTCATAGTTACTTTTGGAAACAAGATGCTAGTTAAAAAAGACTTTTGGCACCCTTATATCTGTTCCATTATACTGTTATTCTCTCTAGTTAAGTAGCTCATAATTTCCGAAGTGGATCAAGGCACCGCAGCCGGTTAAGCTCAGTTTCCTTGGTACGCTCTGAAAGAAAAAAAATCCACAGTGAGATGAGAGAAGCATCATCAGAAAACACACGTCCTTTGCTTGCCCTGACACTGGAAAGGAAGCGGAGGTTGACAATCAGCAGGCTAACGCACAGGGTGCCTCACTGAGCACCCAGCAGCAGTTCTTGTCAGTTTTGGAAATATCCAGGTCGGGCAGGGCTTTACACAGGTACGTGGGACTAAGGGGGGGTGCAGAAGTGGTTTTTGAGAGTGTGATTTATTAAGTCCAGCTTGGGGACATCACACCACGTTTTTCTTTCAGGGGCTAACAGGCTGCCTGCCCTTCCCCTGGCCGGCAAGGCACCATAAAATAGATTCACCCCTGTTTGACCAAATTGACACAGCAGTGGGAGTTTTGTTAAATTATCACATATTTCCTACAAACACCCCCGCTAAAAACCTCGTTAAGAAGAAACGGCGCGCCAATGCGGTCACACTGAAGCACAAGCCCGGGTACGCGCTATTTCGGCCGAGCCTAAGGGGGCACCGCC
>NW_009216716.1:0-11867 GCF_000690835.1 Fulmarus glacialis | reverse complement strand
TACAATGGGTCAGGTCCTGAAGGTCTCTTCCCCTCTGCTTAAAGACGGGTGGTGGGTCGGAGTCGTCTGCCACGACTGTTGATTAATAGAGGGAAATACTGGTGGCTGAGGATAAGTAAAAGCATAGCTTGCTCATTTATTTCAGTGTTTTGTGCTGTTCGAAAGGGGATGCACAGAAGTGGAGGGGAGGGAGCCAAAGAAGGTGAGAAAGGGCCCCCGTTCGTTACAGTAATATCAAAGAGTCAAATTCTCAGTTTCCTCCTAGAATTCTTGTCCACTCCTAGGTTAAATGGGGATGAATGCATGCAGCATTAAGAAGTACTGATATACTTAATCATCTGTTGTCTATTTTTAATTTGTACCAGCTAGTATAATAAGCAAGTTTTCTGAAAAGAAGCTTTTGTTGAATCCTTAACTGTCATCACATCTTATATGATGTTGACAGTCAACTCTCTGAGAAACAGAAGAAGGAAGTGAAACACTTCCCCAGTTGTTATTGTTCATGCTACAGTTTTTCCATGTAAGTAAGGATCTGTAGAATGTTTTAATTATTTTTTTCAAAGCATATACAGACCTAAAGGTCTATGCAGTCAGAAAAAGAAAAGGCAAAATGAAGGCTTAATGTTGACTACCCCGCACACAGTGATGCAGCTGTAGGATGAAAAACAAAGAGGCTGGGAGGGAAAGGGCAAGTTAAAGTAGCCTGGGATGTCACAATCGCTGTTGCAGCAAGCACTGCAGTAGACGTACATGCCTGGATGCGGACTGCAGCCAAATTAAAGGGCTGCTGGTTGTGAAGATAAATGTGGTCTTAGCTCATTCAATGGAAGCTGATACAATAACATC
Source organism: Fulmarus glacialis (assembly GCF_000690835.1). NCBI lineage: Eukaryota > Metazoa > Chordata > Aves > Procellariiformes > Procellariidae > Fulmarus > Fulmarus glacialis. The sequence goes on along the minus strand of NW_009216716.1, from coordinate 11,021 downwards.
AGGGTTTCCCTAGTCGGTGACTGTGTTTCTATGCTTGCAGACAGCTAAAAATAATGCAGAGGGAACTGAAACAACCAAGACCGTGCTGCTATCAGCAGCGTAATTTCAGTACATTGAGGTAAACCCAAACTAATGTGGATCCACAGGGGTTGGACGCTACTGCCCCACCAATGCAAAATGACCAGGGATCCTGAATACATACTGGAATGGGTAACCTTTCGTGTTGCGTGGGTCGGTGTAGGACCACAGTTATTGTTACTGGATTAAAAGTAGTCAAAGCACACTGAAAATGCAAGTACAGCAGCTAAAAGGCAACTACAGCAGCTGTTGCACTTTAGACGTAGCAAACACTTCGTAATTATAGGAGCACATATACCTATATTAGCTGCATGTATCATTATACTCAAGTTGATTGTATATTGTGAGACCAGAGGATACTTGGTAATTTCATATTGGTGTCCTGCTGTTACAGAAATCAGGCAAACACATCTGAAGACACAGAACTATTATCACCCAGTTAAAACAATACAAACAAGTCACATGCAAACAACAGAAGAGAAAGCAGTAGACAAAGCAACAGCTAAGCTGACCTGTTTTGAAACCCAGGAATTTTGTCTGTGCAAATCTTGGAAAATGTGATCATTATTTACGGCATGATGCTGCTGCACATGAGCACTTGTTCCAGATCACTTTGCACATCATCTGAAAATCTGAACAAATCTGCAGCACTCACAAACAGGTTGTGAGACACCATGCAGAAAGACATGTTTTCAGGAAGCTTCTCTATGTGCTTTCACAGTATGGCCAACACTCCTGGGAAGAACTGAAATGATCCGTTGCACCTATACAGTGCAGCTGGTTTTACAGATGCTTACTTAGTAAGCCTGACTCATCTCCAAAGGTGCATTTGTACATGCTGCACATGCACGATATGATAAACTTACCGTTTTCTGGAAATATCAGATTGGCAGTCTTTGTCCTACACAGCCTGTATTTATATTTTTCTGACTAGAAAATCCCCAGATGAATACTGTGGCCTTAGAACACAATACAGTTACAAAACACAATTATTATACGAATGTTCTCTCTTTATTCCTTCAGCTTGTTTCATTTTTGAATTAGTGTCACTATTACGTTCCATCAATTTGTAGGGCTCTTCCACACGCTAAAAGAAAAGCATAAAACATGAAAATGGGCATTGGCGCTCACAACAGGTATAGTGTTTCGAACAACTTCAGCATTTCCATTTCAAGGTGAACAGCACAGCATAAAAATCAGGAAAATAAAAACTTGTTTCTGAATAGTCACATGTATGTGGATCTGGTGTGTATCTTTTTTAAACACTGATTTTACTCAGAGGCATGCATGTTCTGAGCTGCTAAATAGAGAAAAAGAAAATTTATATTTTGGTAGTCGTGTAGATTTTGTCTCTAAGAACTGATGAGTTCACTAATGTCTACCAAGAATTTTGCTCCTTTCTCTTTCCCAAGAGACCCCTCCCCTCCCATCACCCACCATGCTGCTAACCTAAAGTTAGCAGTGCCAGTTGTGGCACTGTTCTTCAGTTTAGCAGTTAGGTTCTTGGTTTCTCATTTTGTTCATAAAGATTAGGTTTTTACTTGGGTCTTCCATCTCTTTTAATATTAAACTTCAGGTACTAAAGTAAGCAGGGACACAGACCACAGCTCTCATCAGGAATACGTTCATGTAAGGAGACCTATAATGTCCTTAGAGCCTGATGTGCAGCAGCATCCGACATTCCTCTATTGCCATCCCCTAAAGCTGGGCAAGAGGAAGCATGGATTCCAAAAGCCAGCTGCTGTAAATGATTTGCGGTTATCATCCTGATGCTCTGTGAGCTGGGACAGTCCAACAGTGCCTAAAAGTCCCCTTTACAATGTGTATGCAGATACACTCATGTTTTTAGCACAGGTGAGAATCTGGTCTACCAAATTTAAAGTTCTTTAAAAGCTCTGGTATATTGCAAATATTCACATAAAAAATAAAGGTAATTGACTCCTGAAAAGCTGATGGAAAATGAAAAAGCAATGGAGCAAAGTTATTCTGGGGTTCTTTAATAAGTCTCCCACTGGCATTTATTAAAATCATGCTGGTTATTGGATTTTGAAGGAAATAGGGTTTTTAAATAGCATACTGGAATCGTCACTGATCTTTCAAAGCTTCCACATAAAATGGAAAAACTGATTGCAAAAAATAACAGAAGTAACCATTCTTTCTTTTCTACAACACATAAGTGATACAGATAAACACTATGATGATTTTTTTTACCATTTAAAACCATTCTCCTAAGATATGACATGACATGGATTGCTTATGCATACTAACATAAATGCCTCTCATAGAGTAATGACATCTTCCAGAATGAAAAAAAACAGATACATGTACATATTCGATGTCATTTTGGAAGGAAGACTTTGTTTTGCTTTTATGTAAGAGGAGAGAAAGTGGGAATCAAAGAAAAAATTGGGTTGAAAGTGATCTCTGGAGGTCTAGTTGGGCTGAAGATCCAAACCCCAGTCATGGGTGGGCTGACTTCAAAGTTAGATCAGGTTGCTCAGGGCTGCGTACTGTGGTTTCTCCACGGACAAAGATTCTACCTACCAGCCTCTCTGGTCCTTTTCCAGCATTTGACCACCCTCATCGTGAAGGATTTTGTTCCTTACATCCAAACAAATTTCTCAGAATTTCTCTTTCTGCCTCTTGTGTCCATTGCCTCTCAGCCCTTTGCTGTGCACTTCCAAGAAGCCTCTGGCTCCATCTTCCCTGTAACCATCCATAAGTAGTTGAATACAGCAGTTAGATCTCCCCTTTCCCTTCTTTAAAGGGGCCAGACAAACACAGCTTTCAGTTTTCTTGTATGTCGTGCCTTCACCACTGCTAGGATGCACTGCTGACTCATGCTCAACTTGTCCACCAGCATCTACAGGCATTTTTCTGCAAAGACGTTTTCTAAATAGCCAGTGCCAAGCTTGTACTGTCGCATGGGGTTATTCTGTCCCAGGTGCTGGACTTGCATTTGTCTTTGTTGAACTTCATGAAATGTCTGTGAGCTCTCTTCTCCAGCCTGTTTTGACCCTTCTGAGCGACAGCCTTGCCCTTTAGTGTATTGACTGCTCCCCACATTTTGGTGTCACCTGCTGGGAGTGTTTGCCACTGTCATCCAGATTGTTGGTGAAGACTGTAAGCAGTATGGGCTCCAGTACAGAACACTGAGGAATGCCACTAGTGACCAGCCACTGCTTTTTAAGCCTTGCAGTTCAACCAATTTGCACCCATTTTATAAACTACCCATCCAGCCCGTATCTGCCCAGTTTGGCTACAAGGATGTTATGGTAGACCATAAAAAGCCTAACTAGAGTCAAGATAAACAACACCCACTGCTCTCCCCTTCCCCACACAGCCAGTCATTTCATTGTAGAAGGCAATCAGGTTAGTCAGACAGAATTTGCCTTTAGTAAATCCATATTGACTATTCCAAATCACCTTCTTGTCCTTCATGTGTGTGGAAATGACTTCCAGGAGAATTTTCTCCGTAATCTTCCTGCAGGCTGACCTGTAGTTCCCCACAACCTCCATCCTGCCTTCTTGAAAATGGGCATATTTACCATTTTCCTATTATTTGGGACCTTCTCCTGTCACCATGAACATCGCCAGATGACAGAGAGCGGTCTCGCAGTGGCATCAGCCCACTCCCTCAGGGCACTTGGAGGCACCTGGTCCCACAGACTACTGTATGTCCACTTTGCTTAAGTAGTCCCTATTGATCCTCCCCTATCAGGAGTGGTACTTTACTCCCCCAAACTCACCAACAAAGCAGAGTTAAACAAAGAGGAAGAAACCCTGGGATGAATGCTGTTTGTCTGACCTACCCCATAGAATATCATACAAACAGACCTTTCTTCTTATGCTATGTCATCAAAAAGAGAAAAATCCCCCAGGCTGTGAGAACTGTAGCTATTTTGAAATATAAAGGTGCTTCTTTCTAATACTTCGTAACGCACCTAAGCTCCCTAAAGGGGAAAGACTTAAAAACCTGCACTCCTCATTTCTCATTTGCTACCTCTTGACAAGTCACTACTGAGCTTTTTAGATCTTTTATGTATCATCATAAGGCACTTTACTTTCTCTATGCATTAGAGACCCTACGCTGCCAGGCATAGCTTCTGAGTCTTGCTCTGGGTGAAGCACGTACCAAAAAGTTAGGTGTTGCAGTATTTCGTGCTGTGGCTTCTGAATTTCTTTTTGAATCTAGGCTGTAATCCATGTGAAAAGCAGAAAAAAACCACCAGAAGAATTCAGATCAAAAGTAGAACAATACTTGGCCTCCCCACCTTTTGGAAATAGTCTTAAATTTTCTTTTTAACAAGTAATTTGCTTGGTTATATTATATATTTAATAAGCAACAGGTCTGTGCTTTATTAGACCAAAAGGAAGAGTCCATGGGCCAAATATTTGGGGGTGACTACAGGGCTCTCTTGCACAACAAAGGTGTAAATTACAAGAATATTAATTATAGTGCTGGTTTCTTATTGGAAGTACAGTAAGTATTATTCATGAGCTTGGGAAAAGCCCCAAACTATATCCAGGAAAAAATATTAGCCGTTTTTCCTTTTTTTAAAAAAAAAACCACAACTATTCCTCCACTTACATCTGTGGGACTCAGAGCAGGAAATAGAAACAATCACTAAATCAGGCATCCAGAGAAAGAAATCAGGAGGGAAAAAAAAAAAAAAACCAGGAGAAAAAGTGTTCACGCACATCTGGCCTAAATTTGGGTTACTATAGTATAGAACTCATTCGGGCATGAGTTTATCTTAATCTGATACAATATGGTAGTTCACTATTTTCCTGTGTATCAAATAGCGTCAGCTCTTGCAGTCATGCTACAAAGAACTCCAAAATGAATAAATGTTTTATCCTTGGTTAAATGTATGTTAATTTTGTTTCAATTTTACATTAAAGGTTGCATTATAGACAAAATGGGAAAAAACCCAGACCTCCTTATCTAATGAGATTTTCATCTAATTTTAAAATAAATATAATTATTTCCAAAATTATGTCTTGAATTATTTTCATGAATTATTTGTGCTTATATAATTAAATTGTATTAAAGAAAATGAGACCTTGTGAAAACAGGAGGTTAGGCAGCCCAAGAGTAGTAAAGTAAGTAAGGATCAAGCTGATTTCACGAAAGGAATCATACTTATTTTTTTCTGAAACCTCTTTACTGAGGGCAACACGTGTTGGCAGACTTGAGAACTCATCTACAAGAAGGATTAGACTTCACTGTAGAGATTCATGGTGCCATTTATTTTCTCATGATATAGCATTTTCTAATCTGTGTAGTGTCATTTTAAAAACAGGCATCACAAATTCCAGTAAAGAAGGTGTCAGAGCTTATTAGCCCAGTAACTCAGTCCCCTCGCGGTGGAAGATAAATTAGGGGGTTGTCAGATGTGTTGTCTGCTGCAAAAAAAAAAGTCACTGTGAACTTACCCGGGTTATTTTTTCTAGAGAAATAATACTACGCCTGCATTTTTTTTTCTCTTTCAAATAATATCATCCAAATTTCAGTAAGCAAGTTTAGTGAAGGATACAGTGCATTGAATAGGAATAAGTTGTTCTGTCCCTCAGTATTTCTTTCTGATTTTAAGTCTTTCTTCCTCTGAATTTTAACCACCTATGTTTTAATAAGGAAGGAAGGAAAAATAAGAGAGAATGGCACTCAAGAACGTACTAGACTTGTGTATGTGCATTAAAAAACATTAAAAGATGCCCTAAAGGTTGTTACAGACTTTGCATTTTGTGGTGTTTTAATAGTAAGGCAAAAAGGTGTATTTTGATATCATCTTTTTGCATAATGAGTACAGGCAAAAGTAGAGCTTTCCAAGAGTCAAGAGCAGAAGTAGTACTATTATTTAGAATATTATCTACCGTATTTATTCCAAAACAGCCTGAAACTGGGGGGTGGAGGAGGGAAACCAAAACAAGAATAGAATATGGTAATTTTTAAATGTTCTGAATTGCAGATTCAAGACATTTTCAAAAACAAGACCAAAAGGAAACACTTCTTTTTTTTTTTTTTTTTTTATGAGAAAAGAGAACCAAAGAGCATTTCGGCTTGGCTGAGGACAAGCAGCTATTAATTCAGCATGAAATAACGCCTCTGATTAACGCGGAATTAAAAAAATCCACTCCATATATGTAAAAAGTTACCTTTTCTATGTAAAGTAGCTATATCTTTCAATGAGATTACAAATGTGGAGCTAATGGATTACATAGTTAATAGTCTGAATATAAGAAATTTCGCTTTGTATAAATATGAAAGAAAACTATATGTACCTAGAGAGGATTATTGCCACTTAGATCTCAGGATCTGCAGGGCTAGGAAGTCACACTGACTGAACTCTGCCTTTCTTCTCAAGCCTTTCCTCCTTCATCAAACACGTGGTAGGAAATGCTAAAGGATGTGTGCCTTTGAGCTTTTCTGCTTTCGTGGCTCTCGTTGTCTGATTCCTTTGAAGGGAGTAGTCGGCAGTCCTTTAGATTAACCTTGTCTTATTCAGAGCTTGCACTGCATGATGGCAGAGCACTGTGGTGCCCTGGTCCTGCTCAGAAGAGTTCATGTGTGCCTCTCTCCTGTGTTACAACCTGACTGAGGCGAAATTAGTATCTGGCTACCCATGCTAAACAGCCACACGCGGATGGACAGAAATGTCACCCCCTGACTCCCGGCACCCCACATGCCCCGCCTGGCACCCATCATCCTGCCAAAACATTTGCCCTGAGGGACCGACTGCCTCAACTCTGGACAACCTGAAGAACTTCACCACCTGCTAGATTGCCTCACGCAGCAAGTCACTTCAAATTGCCACTTCTTTCTCACCCATAGGGCATGATAAACATAACACAAACATCTTGGCTTGATCTTGGATGCGGGTAACACTTATTTTCTGAAACTCAGCCCAAATGTAATGTAAGGACGGTAAGCAATAACTGAGGGAGCCCTAGGTCCTTGGGGATGTATCTTGTATGGTCATGAGAATCATTTTGACATTTTCATTCTGACCAATGCTTAACCGCTTATAGTTTTCTTCTAAAAATATATTTTAGGATCAATCATTTCTGTATGCACTTGCAGCCCTGAAACTCAGTATTCACACTGAGCAAAACAAGCATTTTTAGTTGTGGTCAGGGGGCACACATCCATAGCAGATGCAGTGTCAGGCAGGTGTGCTGGGATTTGGCAACTGGAAGCAGGCTCAGTGCTCAGAGCTCGGCGTAGAAAAATTTGCTTTTCTGAGCAGTTCAGAGGTATCTCAGACGTCTCCCCTCCGCACAGAAGGCATAGCCTGGGATGCAGAGAGATGCTGCTGCTGCTGCTAGAGCGATAAACCCGCTACACAAATCTTCTTTGTTTTCCTCCCACTTTAAGCTTCATGGCATATCTGCTGCTTCCTGCCAGACACCAGAATTACCACAAGTGCCCTGGTTTTCACTGGCATTAAGCACCCACAAATGTCAGAGAAGCGGGGGCGGGGGGGGGCGGATTTCTGAAAAATTCCGAGTAAGCACTGTAATGGAGAGATTTTGCCACCAGATGTCAGAAGGCAGAACGCAGACTGGATAATACACCACCTTACCAAATCCTGAAAAAGGACATTTCAGTTCTTTTATGCTTCCCCTTCCTCTTGCCCTCCTCCTCTCCTGTCACATATATGCATATACACACAGAAAGAAAATCACCCAGGGAACACTGGGTTGGGTTTTTTTTGTTTTCATTGTAGCTTTACACAGATAAAAAGCAGGAGATCTAATACCCTGTTAAGCTTCAGGTGACATATCAAAGAAAAAGAGTTGTCTAAAATTTGAAGTTGCTAAACAAGCTGAATAATAACAAGTTCTGTGAGCTCTGGAACTAATGAAGTCTCGTTTCCTATGGATTTTACCTCATGGTTGATTGAAGCTTTTCCTGTGCTGGGCAACTTCAAATTTTCTCTTTTTTGTGTAAGCGTGATCCCAAGGGACAGCTTTTCAGAGTCATGCACTTGTGGCTTTTCCCTCTTCTTCCCAGGCATCTTTTCTTATTGTAATTGAATAGCTTCAAGACTACTACCCATCTCGCAAATTTTGCTGAAATCAGATGGGGCTCCAAAATGCACAAGGCTTTCTTCTATAGGACACCTAGCAAAAGAAAATGCAAGGACAGCTTAATCTATTACAGACTTGATTAATGAGGCCATTTATTTTAAAGTATAACTCTGCTAGAATTTCTTAAACACCTGAACTTGCACTGGCAATTTAAATGTTCCATTAAATATTCTGATGATTCCTCATTTTTCTACCAGATTATGAATTTATGGAATATGCTGAAATGTGCCTGATCGACCATCAGTCTTTGCTGATGAAACCCTGGTTCCTATGACTGCATGTTAGTGGGTTACGTCTTCTCCCTTTTTTCTCCCTTCTTTTCAAAGCAGAGAGTAGGTAGCATGAAACACCGTCCTTTACATCAAGTTTCCACACCCCTCCAGCACAGCCAAACAGGCATTGTTGATAACAGCGAGAGAAGAGCAGATTGGCCTTCTACCAGTATGCTGTGACTCCAGCCGAAGTTGCTCTGAATTTCTACAATGATTTCAGTGAGAATAAGATTAAACGCTCAACACTTTTCTCTTATTGTAAGCTTGTGCTTATTCCAGCTCTTTTTGATTGCATGTATTTTTACTATGCCAAATCAATGAGCTTTGCTTTATTATCCTATCACATTTTAAGCTTTGATTAGTCTAGCTCTTAAATGTACATAAAATGAGTTTGATTTTATTAGCTATTATTTAAATGATCACTTAAATTAATCCCTTTGTATTGCGAAGCTGTTTTTGTTTCTTTACAATGGTTACTTATCCTTCCTGACCCAAGATTATATTGTATCATAAAAATTTAGCAACAGATTTTAAAAATTAAATGGAATTTTTATGAAGCATGAATGATAGCCATGCGGACTCATCTATATTAATCTATAATAATGATCCCTTGTGAGCTATTTTTACAGAAATGGGTCAATTCTATGAAAACTTAGAATGTATCTAAACAGACTTTGACATGACTGACATGTTAAACAAACTTTAGCAGCTTCACATTTAAAATATCGTCCTCAACAGACAGATTCAGAGCCATTTCAGTGTCTGGTAACACAACTATACAATTACTAAATCAGTTGTGGGAGTCATAGCCAGCAAAACTTTTTAATGGTATACCTGCAAATTGCACACATGGATAAGCATAAGCCAATTTACTCCTTATGTAAACAAATTTGAGAAATTATGATGACACTTGTTCAAAAACAAAGTCCATACACCTTATTAATTTCCTGCAGTTAGATTTGGGTGTATTGGTGTTGGGTTTGTGGTTTCTTTTTTAATAATGCAGTATCAATATAATACAACCCAATATAAGCCTTCACCCTCTCCACACTGGCACAGCATATGCTTACTCAGCTCATCTCCACTCTGACATCCCTGTCCCAGTGCAAGTTCTCTCTGTCATGGTAAGCTTGTTCTTCATTTTTACTTCTCTCCTGTATTGTCAATACTGCAGGTAACTGTGGGGCAAGGACAGCTTTCATCCTAGCGTCCAGTAATATCTGCCTTTCTTCCAGGGTAACACATACTCTCATTACATGGTACACATCTTTTGAGGTCAATGGGTCCACTTACTAAACAGAGACATCTGAATTCAATCATAAACACTGACAGAATATATGAAATTTTAATGTCATCGTTTAACATGAAACAATATTTTTAAAGTATTTACACTAGTCTCCAAATGCACACCCTGCTTATTCTAAAGAAAAGTCAAACCAGCTCATTTGAATTGTCTCAAGACATTAAAAGCAGCTTCCCCGCTTGCCATTACCACCTCTCAAACAGGCAAACACACGGACAAGAAATGGTGGAAACAGGTTTTCCAACAAAAACGGAAACTAAAGACTCTTGGGCTGTCACAGATCGGGAGGGAAGAATAAACGGTCAAGCAAAATGTTTTTGCTCCTGTTAGTGTAATAAGCTAAATTATCTCATCCAGTCCAAACTGATGGAAAGCACACAAGTATAGTGGTTTTCTAATGTATGGAAACGCAGACCTTAAGATGTTTTCTTGAACAAAGGCAACACTGAATTACACCAAGCAAATGACTGTAATTCAGTAGGCTGTTGGATCCTGCTAAATCTAATTGAAGTTTTCTGTGTTTGTCCTGGGCAGGCCATGGTGGATCACATCCCAGTATTCCTGTTTGAAGCAACAGAAGGTGCAGGTAGCTGGGGAAATGGAAACTCACCATGTTCTCAGAAAAAGTAATGCCACACAGGATCCTACCAAAAGGGCCAGGCTGCAGAAGTCTGGATGACAAAAGGTTCAACACACATTTAATTCAAAGAAACTGCTGCATCATCCTCAGTTTAGCTGCTTCTAGCTTCAAGCACCTGTCCACACTGTATATTCTCTTATATATTCACGCAGATCACCCCAAATAGAAGAGTGGGGAGAGTTTCTGTGAGGCCTACAAACTTAATACACTGAAAATGTCACCTCAAGAGGGAAAAAAAGTAACCAGCATAACTTCGTCCTACTGGTCTTTTTCTCGTATCACACTCGTGGGTCCTGCGCTCTGCGGGAACGGCTCACCTTCCTTCGGTACGGAGCGCGCACAGCCGCTCCCTTCAGCCAAAGTACTAGTTTCTCTTGCCCGGCGATACAACCAAGGGAAGTTCTCTAAAATGTGGAAGATTGTGTCCCCTTATATGCAAATATTACCTGTAAAATAAAAAAAAAAAAAATACAAACAAAAAAAAAAAAAAAAAAAATACAAACACAGAAGTATGAACACGAAAGCCGCAGGACCACGGTAACAGCGTGCCGCGCCGCTGGATTTTGCCCGCTTCAGACACCCGGTCCCGCAGCCGGCGCAGGGCCCAGACCCCTCCAGCAACGGAGGGGGTTCC
>NW_009216715.1:0-12282 GCF_000690835.1 Fulmarus glacialis | reverse complement strand
CACCCGGGCACCTGCACCCGGTACAGTTTGTTGAATGTGATTTTTAAGGAAGTATGTATTCACATTGTCCTCCTCAGCTTTCCTTTTTCTTTGTAATTCTGTGCTCATGGGACTTAGAGCAGGAAAAAAGCGAAGTAAATGCGGACTCTGAGCCTTCTCATTTCTGCCCTTTCTGAACTGTGGCATTACAAAAAATTCCAATGGTGTCTTTCTCATAAAGTTCATAAAACTCAAAATCAGCTGGTGCTATTTGCCAGTGTTGAGATTTCAGTGACAGTTCTCTAAACCTACTGAGTTACATGGCTTTATTTATTATGAATAACACCTTCCTCTAAAAAAGATTAATGTATTTTTCTGTGATGTGTCTGATAAATCCTGGTTTCTATATTTGCTAAGAGCAAAAAAAAAATTAAATTATCGGAATAACAGAGCTTGTCTTCTTCGGTGTCTTTTTTTTTTTTTTTTCATAAAAAGTACTTTACTTTAGCATCTCATACATATTGTTACAAGAAGCAGGAATTTTATAATGAAGTCTCAGTATTTAATTGCTATTGAAGAGAATGTCTGCCTTAAAGCTAGCAGTTTGCAAAGGCATAGAACTTCCTACTTCTCATACTGCTGTGCAATTATTATAAGGAAAAAGTGTTGAATTTTGATGAAAAGGTGAAGAAAATAATGCCTGTAATGTGCTTGAATAGGAATATTGTCACGTGTCACCTCTGTAAAACTATCGCAAACAAATTTTAAGTTTTGCATTGTTAATGATTTGACAGTTCTGAATAATAAAACAGATTAATGCAGATCCTTTGCAAATAACTCAGAGTTGAAGGTTGTGATGTTTGCTATCTGAATCTTAATCGCTCATTGATTTCTTTTTTTTATAATAAACTTGGATTTAACGTATGACTTTGATATGACAATATAAGCATTCTCAGTATACCTCTTCTTCTTACAGGTATCTGTGTTAATAACTTAGGATCTAAGGCTGCATCACCTTTTCAGTCAGATAATCTGTATTCACTTGAGCAGCTCCATTGCAATCAATTGTTATTGACCTTTTTCTGCCACCATCTGGCTTACACGACAGCAGTTCAAATTTTTTGGGTGTGATTCTCTAGTTTATTTTCCATTTTGGACCCTGAGACTGAGTACAGTTTTCATGGCTTCATGTTTTCATGTGAAAGTACTGTGCAGGATTAGTGCTCAGGTCTTCTAGAGCTCACTGGAATTATGCTGGCTTTTGGTGAAGAAACTGTTATTTTTGTCATTCTAAATAACAGCATTTGAAACAAAAATGAGTCAGGAGGCTCAATAAAGGGAAAAGAAACTTTGATTAAATATATTTTTGTGGCAAAGGTATTAGTACATTTTGATGATCAACATACTACTAATACACGAAGAGAATGTTAATGATTTCTTAACATAATTATGATTAAGGAAAATAGAATATGTTACTGCAAACTAATTAGGCAGAAAATGAATAATCTGGGATTTCAGGAGACGTAACTATTAGCACAAGAAACATGGAAATCACTGTGTTGGAAATCAGCACTGTGACCCCTCTGGCATCTTTGTCCTCTTCCCATACTCCACCTCTGTTTTACAAAGGCTTTTGTACCAACGTAACTGACCATACTTTATTTACTATCCTTGTGGATCAGACCAGAAGTCAGCCTTCATCATCACCCTGGATCTTTTTAGAAAAGATAAATTCATGGCAAGCATCGAGCTGGTGGTTTCTCAGGAACCACTCAGGTTCCAGCATTCATCAGTTTACAGACTTTCTAAGCTACAGGTTGCCTCAGAACCAAAGATCGTATCCTTGAAATATTGTCTGATATCCTTTTTAGCACATTTCTATCATCTTGTCACACCACATCTTTGGCAATTAGTTCCACAAATCCTGTGCATGTGAAAAGAAAAAAAAAAAAAAGAAACCAGTTTTAGCTGTGTTTCAGATTTTTTAACTTTTTACTTCTATTGGTGTCGTCTTTTTGTTTTAACAATGCAAGATTTAAATTATTATTTCCTATTTGTGTTCTCTGTGCCATCCCTGATTTCATGGATATTTATGAAATCTTTAGTGATCTCTACTTCTGTCCTTACAAATCTCAATCTCTTTTTCTCCAAAGCTAAATAGAGCAGGATTTTTCAGTGATTCCCATATAGAAGCTATTCCTTATATCCAGTGACATACGCTGATTTTTTTTTTTCTGTGCTCCCCTTCCCCCCCCCATTTCTTTATGTCTAATATAACTATTAAATAAACTGTAATTAAATAGTACAATGGTTATAGTGCTAATGCAGGATATGGACAAACTAAAATAATTTCCTTGCTCCTCCCAATGCTTCCTACATTGTGACATGTTTGAAAATGTTTTCTCCATGGTGGATCCACTATTAGTGAAACTTCAATTTACTGTATTTAACAGCTGAGAATTTCACATCTGCTTATAGCTAGCTTATTTCATTTGTATCAACAAGCATTAAGGGATCAGTTGCTGTTCGGAATGTACTTTTCTAAGCATGGCTTGCATACTACTATTTCTCTAAAGTATTTGTACAGCTAAAAGAGAATAGAGGAACCTTTATTTTGAACTATAGTTCAGAAAAGCAATATTGTCAGGTGTTTGACTGCTAGCAAATATAGTAACTATCCATTGTACATAGGATGGAGACCTAGATGGAGTACCAGACTTGCATGCTTAAGTAGAGAGAACTCTCTATCCCCACAATGCTCCAACAGTGTTTTGAAGGACAGAGTATCAAGAGAGAATATGTCCCTGGAAGGAACATGGGGCTCTTGGGGAATTAGGTCTTACTGGAAAGGCAGACTTGACAGCTATAAGCAAAGCAACTTGTTTTTATGTATGTTGCTTTCGTAAAACTGTAATTCTTGAGTAGCATGAAGATAGAATTGATTGTGTTAACAACATAAAGGTATTGAATAGGACATGGATTAAAAGCCACCAACTGTGCCTTTTTATGGAAAAAGATAAAACTAGATGAGAAGCTTTGGATCTGTTTTTGGTTTTGCATTCAAACTTGTGTTCTTCTGTTCTTTTTTTTTTCTTTTTTTCTTTGGTTGCTTTTTAACCCTTAAGTCATACAGGAGAAAGAAGAGCAAAGATTCAGAATGTCGTTTGTCCCGTGGAGTTTTCATAGCCTAACTTGTCAGACAGAGTCATTATGGCACACAACAAACTTGTCCCAATGTCTGTCTGTTTATAAAACAATTTTTTTCTTACTGTAGCAAGGCAAAAAGGAAAAAAAAGAAAAGAAAAAGAAGAAAAAAAAAAAAGGCGCTGTTTGGCTGGCTCTATCCTTCCTCTCTGAGAAAGGGGACTTTTCGTGCAATTGAAAGATAGAATTCACTCGAGTATTTCAGCATTTATTTAAGTTGTTCAGGACTTACCTAAAACCTGATGCCAGTCTGATTTTAACTCCCTGCTCCAATCTAGACACCATGTCCTTCAGGCTAATGTTCTCACAGGAATAAAGGGTAGGAACGTGAGGGACAGAAAATGACAGCCCCCACCGGAAAACATACTCGTTCCAGTCCTTCAGTGCTTGTGTTCTAAGGTCTCAGAAGTCCAACGTGCATGCAAGAAAGCAGCAATAAGGAAGTGTAGAGAGAGATTTTGGTAGAAATGAGCCCTAAAAAAACACTACGTGACAGCATTCAACACACCAGTCCCATAAGTTCTATTGGTTTTGATCTATGAATATTTACAAAAAATAAAAACCTATAAAGTTATCGATACTAAAATAACTAAAATTAATCTTAAATAAATCTATTAGAATTTCCTAAATGCTGTATAGCAACAATAGTGTACAGATCTATAGCAGTTACCTAGTTAACCTTGTTGGAAGGTAAGAATCCTCGATCTAGAACTCTTTTATTTGAGCTACTGCTTGTTATGCTATTTAATTGTAAAATAACAATCAGACTTAGTTATCTTTGAAGATATTGTGCAACTAACAGAATCTGACAAAGGTTCATGGACAAACTATATAGGTAAATATAGTGTACTTAGCTGCCTAGCACTCTGGCAATTCTATTGTTTGTACAATAACGTTTTTGCAAAAACATATTTTAAAAGTGTCACTGTTCCAAAAAAAACCCCAAAACATTTAAGGGATCAGTATTTATCCTGCATCAAAATCTTAAAAATCTTAAATAATTTCAGATTTTAAAAGCTAGTATAAAATTAGCTGTTATAAATTGCATGCTATGTTTTTGGTAATGTTCCTAGGGCTGATGAGCTACATTCATAAAGCAAGAGAATCCTTTAAATTCAAGAAATACTGCTTGTTTGAGTCCATAACCGTATTTTGTGTTTAGATGTGTTTTTCCCTGATCACATTGCAGTACCTCAGAGCAACTGTATATAAACACGGAATATTGTCAAATCTGACTCAATATTCATTCTTTTAAAAATGTAGAATAATAAGATTGTAGTGAGAGAGTTGTTTAATGAACATTCTAATAATAATAAAAAAAAAATGCTCTCACTTCTAGAACTCATTTAGAAATTAATAGTAGAAAAGCAGTTTACTTCATATTCTGTGATAATTAAAAATATTTTAAACTTAACTTTTTTATTTCTTAGAATTGAAACTTAGGCAGCTGAAAGTTAGATGCTAGGTTTTGAGACTAGTAGCTAAAAAAGCTCAGACATAGGCACAGGCAATGCTCTTCTGAATCAAACTCCTAACTTGTGCTGGCTGGTGCTTCATAGTAAAGCTCAAGAAACCGTGCAAGAGACAATTAAGACATAACATTTCCAGACAAAATTTCCTCCCAACTCTTGACAGTTAGAGGTCAGTCTGGCCTGAAATACGTGGATTTATATCTTTCCCTTGGGTCCATTACTTTGTACACGGTTAGAGAGCTGAAAATGAAAGTTAAAATTCATTGGAGCTACTGTGTGGGATCAGTTAGAATTCTTAATTATGTTGGCTTGGATCCACAGAAAGATCCACAGAATGTAGGTGCTCAAGGCTAAGTCTCATCCTCTCTTCAACATTCAGGTGCCTTAAGGTCACAGTTGCTGCTGCTGTTAATAAAGTTCCCCCAGGAATATTTCTTCTGCCCTGTTCTTTGATGGTTTTCATTATTGAGTTGAGCATCTTGCCATCCTGTATCTCAGACAGAGCTTACAGAGCTTCATTCTAGAACTCCGGACAGAATTTATGTGGCTCAAACTACATAAAAGGAACAGAAAATGAAAAAAAATTTTAGAAATAATAATCTCTTCTATACCTAGTCCTGCCATTGAAAGCAATTATATGTCTGCAGGTATTGCAAGTGTATGATTAGTTTTGTGAGAGGTCTACTTGGAATCACCATAAAGAAATAAGGAAAAAATTGCTGTTCATCTAATTGTTCCATATAGAAGAGATACCAGTTGTGTTTGGATGAGAAAAGATTTGAAATCAGGTCCTCCACGGGTTTGAACGGGCAGTGTTCCATTTCACTTCAGGAGAGCATTGCAGTTTTGGCTTAGATTAGGGAAAATCCAGGGTTTCACAAGTGTTTACAAGTACATTTCTTACAAAAGTTATTTACCCTCTCATTATGCCCTTCAGTAGCCTAGTTGATAAGATACTGAACACATTTTAGAGAAAGAGATTGCAACAGGTTGAAATGGTACTACCCTTCTAGATAGTACAGTGAATGAACATTGCAAATTCTTACAGTAATAAAATAATCATAGAAGAAAATTTTGTTCCATTTTTCTTTTTATTAAAAGAAAAGCTCCATAGAATCCAGTACGTCTTTGAACTGTGGCGGAACGGGGGAGAGTGGGCCCTGCTGTCAAGATTAATTGTAGCTTGTAGTATAACCTTATCCTAAGAAGTTCCATTTCTTAAGTAATATATTACTTGCAGATCTAGACATAAGCACAACATTTATCTCCTGCTGTGTGGGGGAGCAGGATTGCTTCTGCATTACTTTTATCATGATCTTGTAGTAAGTATACTGGTCATAAGATTATTTCAGTTTCCTGGGATGGTAGATTGTGGGCTGCGGGAAGTACTAAAGCATGTAAGAAGAGGCATGTGGGGTACTGATGAACTAATGAAGGTGGAGGAGTGTGCAGAAAAACAGTTTCACAAGTGGTGGAATTTTGGACATCTCTGTGGATATGTATTGTCTGATGCCTAATAACAAAATGAAGGTCATACTCTGCTCTTAACCCGAGTTCTCCCTCCTCTGTCCAGCTGCCTGTTTTTACAAACCTCATAGGAAACATGTATCTTTGAGATCATTTCTCCCTTGCAAAATTTCATTGAATTCAGCAAACAGTCTCAAAGTTGGAGGGAAAAATTCAAACGAGTTTTAGTATTTGGGGTGGAAGTGTGTGAATAAAGCTAATAGCATAAAGTTTTGCTTCCTTTAAGTAGTCCTGTGTTTCTTCTAACAGAAAAGACAAAGGACAATAAAGACATCCTCATCGCAGTCATGAAGGAAAAGGCTTGGGTTTAAAGAGTAGCAGTTATTGACCTGTATGTAGTTTTGAAGCATATGATAGGTATGCATTTTAAAGTATTATATTAAATCATACAGGATTTCCCATGGTTCTTTTTTAATTCAAACACACTTTATGAAACCCAGATGGTTTTGCATAAAAGTCCAAGTATTATCCTGGTAATAATTATCCACAAGTATTTACATCCTTTGTCAACCTGTTGCTTAGTCTTTCAATGGATGTTGTTTCTGTGTCTTTAAAATCTATTTCAGCTCTAGGATAGCATAGCAATAACAGGAAAGAGAGCAGGCAGCAGTCTGTCGGGGCAGATTAGAGCAGGTGCCTGTAGTGTTGTACGTGGCAGCATAACCTTCCCCATCCCTGAGATTGTGGTCCCTGTGATCCCAGGCCAAGGTCTCATATGACGCAGCTGCATAACCTTGGCTCAGACCAAGGATAAACTGTAGAGACGAACCACACAAGAAAAGAACAGTAAAACTGCAGACTGAGGTTAATTTGTTGAGATGGGCATACATAGCAGGTCAAGGATTGGAGATGGGAAACACCCACCTACATAGAAACATATAAAATTAAAAAGAAAAACAGAGAGTTGGAAGGTGGTGACTAAGCAATGCCAAGGAGCTGTTTCAGGGAGTGGGGGAAGTTGCCCTTTCCTCACTTCATTGAGGACTGCTTGTATGTTTTACAAGGGTGGTCCTTACAAGGGCATACTTAGTCTAGTACATCGTTACTCCTTGCTATCTTTTTTGTGTGTGTTAGCCACTATTCAGTGACTTTATAACTGCTTATACTCCTATATGTATATTTTGCAGTATACTTGTGCACATCAAAAGGCACACAGACAAGGGTCAGTGAGGCAGCAAGTGAGTGGATTTCATGTCAAAATTTACAATTGCCTTGTCGATCACTAGAATTGGCAAGATTTTGCAATTAGAAATGCTCATTTCCTCTTCTGCTTTTTATTTAAATCATCCTTGCTAATGTCTGGTATGAATGTTTCCCAAACACATTTGCAGTTTATAATACGCAAAAACAAATAGCACTTTGGTTTTGCTCCTTCATTAAGGTAGTTAAAGACTTAACTACTCAAATGTTCACTTACAGTTTATTTTGTACCTGAAATCTTAACTGGCATTCAGTTGAGGAAGCAAAAATCTAAACATGCAAATTGTTCTTTGAAAAAAGTTTCTTTATAGCTGTAACACCAAAATAAGCACCAATTTAGACCTCTGTTTTGCACAAAACTCTTTTAACTGTAAAAAAAGTAAGAATTGGATGTATAAAATCAAGCTATGTGCAATAGACTACTTCATGAAAATTCCAGCTCAAGACTCGCATCCGTGACTGTATTGGGAAAAAAGCCATCCTGGATATTGTAAACTGAAGAGGTTTGGAAGCTTGAGATGTTGACCAGATAAAGCATTCCAATTTTTAGATACTTATCATGAAATTACTTTTGACGTCCGTCCCCTTATTACTCATCTTATCTATTTGCTTTAAGGAGATGTGCTGCAAATCAGAATACTTTATTTATTTAATATTTATTAGCTTGTGTTCTTGCTGAATGTTATATTAAAGACACTAGGATGAATCTGAATAGCAAATTAGTGCCCCTTCAAATCTGATATGAATAGGATGCTGACAATTTTCTTCAAATAAACCATGAATTTTAAAACAAAACTCAAGATGCTTTTATAGAAGAGGATTGCTAACTTAATATTTTGATCATCCAGATAGCATATATTTCAGATAGTTCACTTTCTTTACGTGTACAGCATTGACAATAAGATAAAAAGAGGCTTTCTACATCAAAGCAATTTGCAAAAACTAAGAAATATCATGTTTAAATAAGATGGTAGTGTTACTGAATCCCAAAATAAATCTGCCACTAAACTATTATTCATTGGGTTTATTATTGTTACATGTTTCAAATCTGCATTATCTAAAACTTCCTGTCAATTGCACAGAATACATGATTTCAAAGAATGCCTTGATGTTGATGTGCAAGAAAATTACAGGTGACAATTCCCTTGAATTTTAAAAAGCAATCTTTCTTTGAAATTTTCTCAAGAAATACAATATATGCAATGTTAATTCTTTAACAAAGAATACTGATCATAAAAAAATAAACATTGTTGTGAAGAGAGATTCCAGAGGAATAAATTACTAAAGTGACTGAATAGAGTTCAAGTTTGAAGGTTTATTGAATTTTGTTTTAATGAAGATTTCAAAAAAGAAGAATAAAGCTCCATCTAAAGCACCATCTACATAATAGAAAAGATAAATATTACACATTGTTTGTAAATAACTCAGCAGACACTTGCAGACAGCTTTTTGAGACAGTATAGGACTCCATGAGCTATTTTATTTTCTTGTAAAATGGAGCATTTATGAAATTAATCTCTTTGTTGTGCTAAGATCACATGGAATCCTAATACATTTGTTAATAAAAATTGTCTTCATGATAAATATTTATCAGTCGCCATCTTTATTTAAAAAAATAGGGACCTAGGAGGATTTACAAAAGTTTTGGTATGCTCTCAAAATATATAGGCAATATATGTAGAAGAGCACTTGGCAGGAGGTACTGCTCCGTCTAATAACTGTCTCGAATTGGAGCCCAAGATCATGGGTGGCTCACACACACTGAACTGCTACACAGATGTCCCCAGGCACACACTGCTATTTCTTTGAGCTTTCTGAAATACTGTAGTCCTGCCATGCTTCTGCTCTTTGCTTTCTCACAGCTAGGTCACAGGGCCTTATCTTGACTGTGAAAAAAAGTCACTGTTTTTTGGATCAGATCAAGTCTAGCTAAAATAAGACAAGGTTAACTGAGCTAGAACTATTGCACACTCATTATGGTGGGAAGGGAGAAAAAATGGAGTATATAAACTCTGACCCTGACTGCTTTATTTATTCTTGTAGATTGTTCTGTAGAGCTCTTCCGTGTGAGTGGCTCATCCAGTACTTGAAAACGTCGCCTCGCTAGAGAGGAATTTCTTCAGATTGTTGTATATACAGGATTTACTGAGGAGTCTGTTTTCTACAACTTACAGTAATGCACAGTGGGAAGTAGGAAAAGAGAAAAAGTTTGCCTATTTGTGTTATGAAATACAAGAACAGCGAGAAGCTGTCACTTTTGTACTGGCTGGTATATCTAAAGCTATGGTTTCTATTTCATCCTAGAGTCTTTTTTTTTTTTCGTTCTTTTTTCCCCTCTCCTTTTTTTTCATGAATGTAATTTCTAGGAATTGCCAGTCTAATTATTTCATTTTTACTCCCAGGAAGAACTATCATTTTTCTGCTGTAAACCAGTTTCCCCTGAGGTGGTCTGGGGAGCACTTGAGATGAGAAAGGTTTTGGAGTCATAAACAATGCTTTCTTTCATGACTACAGGGTCAGGAAGAAAATATGGAAATGGTGTGTTAATCTGTGCTTTGATCTGCAAAATCAAAGAGGTCGCAAGATACCAAATTTGTTTTCATTGTAAAGGAAATTGGACTACAGTCTGGTGATTCAGTTCTGCTGAAGAAAGCTTCCTTTTCTTGGCAACTTTGTGGGCACTAGACCCTAAGTTTTTGTGACAGTTTGTAGGGCATGTACTTCTGTTTTAAAGGCTGACAAACTATTTTTAATTTTGCCTTCGTAAAAGTCCTCATTTCTGCTAACGAGAACAATTTACATTGAAGTGTCTCTCACAGATTTTCTAATTGCGTGCCTCCTTTGGAGATTCCCATGCAGCATTGTGTTTCTTTATAGAAATGGGAGTGGTAAATGCATCACTCCATGGTGATGCGAGTCCATGCACTGGTACGAATTCCACACTTAGGCTGAAAGCCACTATTATACCTTGGGAGATAGTAAAATAGAAATATGAACAGACATTAAAAGGGCCAGTGCCGCAGTTCCTCCCTGAAATCTGCATCTCTTTTTGTCTCTGCAGTAAAGATTGTTCAAGACTCAGCATAGTGCCTGGAAAGCTGTTAATTTCTGTATGACATGCAGTAAACCTAATCATCACTCTTGTTTGACTTGAGGTCAGGTGATTTTAAGGTGCAGCTTGAAATTTGCTCCTTCTCTGACCTCACTTGAACTCATCTCATGTTACGGTTTCTAGGACTGCTATTGCATTGGTCATTCCATTTTGTACCAATACAAATATGATCTACATGCTGATATGTGTGGGGAAGATGGGATCGTGCTTACACACATGCATAAAAATCTCAGTTGTCAAAAGTCCCTATGAAATACATCTTTTACTCAAACTGTGAGCCAGAAATCTGACCTAGAAGCTGGGTTAAAGCATTCAAAGGCATAGGAACAGAAAAATCTCCGTGTTTTTCGTGAGGTTCTGCTTCAGTACTTGCAGTTCAGTTCTGCTTACTACTCAGTCACAAGACATTAATAAAAGCCTGTACAAAGGGAGCATTGCATGTTCCTTAGTATGGTTCATAGGGGTTAAGTTTTATATTGCTGCGAAGGCCAATCTTTTGAGACACTTGCATGCTCAGTGTCATACAAAATTTTTTCTGGGGTGCAAGGGAATTTTGTACATCAGTGGCCTAAGTATATGACATTGTGTAAGACTTTGGCAAGCTAATTGCTTATTACAGAGGAATTTAAAATGAGTGTTTAATGAATGAACACTGCCTACTTAAATATCAGCTTATGGCATTGTAAATCAAGGTTACTGTGCTTAGGTCATGCAAGATTAGGAACTATAAAAGTGACCCTCTATCACAGTGAAATAATCATTTTAACTTTAAATGGTTTTAATTGAAATGTGGGTTATGGACTGAAAGAAGTAAGGGCTTTTATTTCAAACCTGTATTTTCGACTTCTTGCCTTCAGGCCTCATAGCCATTGTGGAGGAAGCGGGAAATTATGAGTATATGAACATATGGATAAAATCTTGAGGAGCCTGGTGACCCCACAGCTGACTTTGCTTTGAGCAGGAGGTGGGGCAAGAGACCTCGTGAGGTCCCTTCCAGCCTGAATTATTCAGTCTTTCTGTAATTCTATAATATCAAATAAAGTCCAGAAACAATACTCAAATGAAAGCTGAAATCTTTCAGTGAAATTCTTTCAACATACACTTCTAATTTACCTGAAAACGTAATTTTTATCTGTAACATTTTTTCTCAGTCCTCATAGTAGGCTAATGTATATATTCATATAGATAATATTTATGTCTTCTGACTTGATGACAAAGCATTTAGAGATAGGAAAACCTGCAATCCTTCCAAAAAATGATGCCTCCCAGGAACCCATTACATCACTAAGGTCATGGTTAATCCCCCAAATCCATCTTTAAAGGTTATATTTAAAATCTAAGCTGCACAGAAACTTGTATCTTCTGGGGAGTTGCTTTTCCAAATGAAGTTAATTTATTTTTTCCTGGTTTGTATTACACTAATGTTAAAAATATATAAGCAAACAAAAAAGAAAAAAAAGCCATGTTTGGGGACTTGAAATTGCTTTGCTATTTCTTGCCATGGTGTACTTGTTCTGGTGATGAGAAAGGAAAATAAGTAGATTCTATGCTGCTCACATCTAGGATTACTATGCACTTTACACAGGCCCAAAATTAATCCCAGAACTGAGTAAATATAGCAAGTAAACAAAATAATAAACGAGAAATCCTATGCTGCAGCATTTCTTCCAGTTCTTAATCTTCACAAATAAATACATTCAGCTTTTAATTTGTTTCAAGTGTTGCATCCATTTAGACAAATAATATTTAGCTTAAGGAGCAGAAACAGAAAGATGATCACCAGTGGGG
>NW_009216714.1:42970-47273 GCF_000690835.1 Fulmarus glacialis | reverse complement strand
ACGCCGCAGCCTGCGCCTGGCATGTTCCCCGGGGGAGCCGCCCCTGCCCACGCACACAGGAATGTCGCAGGGCCTTTGCCCGTCCCTCCTGCCTGCCCGCCGGCCCCAAGGGAGGGCAATGTCTGCAGCTGGAGACCCCCACCCATCATCACCCATGCCCTCCACTGCACCCCCCCACTGTCTGTGCTGGGGTAACCAGCCTCCCGGCAGCACGGGGGGGAA
The DNA here is from genome assembly GCF_000690835.1 of Fulmarus glacialis. Classification (NCBI taxonomy): domain Eukaryota; kingdom Metazoa; phylum Chordata; class Aves; order Procellariiformes; family Procellariidae; genus Fulmarus; species Fulmarus glacialis. The sequence continues at coordinate 47,051 of NW_009216714.1, read as the reverse complement.
AGCGTTCCACGGCCCCCAGCCAAGACCGTGCCAGGAAGGTCACAGAAGAGGGGTGAAACCATCACCCCTGGACCCCAGGAGGCACAAGTGCAGATAACTCTGGGCAAAAAATACATCTGCTTGGCTGTGACTTGCAATCCACTATCCATAACCCCGCTTCAGAGCTCTAATTATTTCTTTATAGCACCAATACAGCCCTGGCCAGGCTCCTAGTGAAGACTGGCTGAATTAACCGATCGACAGAAGGCAAATAGAGTTCACCCATTTTAAGCACCCATTCAGTTCCTTTTTCCTAGCAGCTGTCACTGTTGTCAGCATACCGAAACGAGGCTTTTGTACATGTTCTTCGGCATTAAGCAGCCTAAGAAAAAGAGAAGAAATGCAAACTAGTGAAAGAGTCACATCAAATTATTTCTAAATATTATTGTTTGTGCAGTGTGTGCATTTAACATGCTGGCCATACACTGCTTTCATTTACTCTATTAAACAATTAATTACATGCCTTGAGCACAGTAACTCTGCAGTGTTTTCCCTCCACTCAGCAGCATCCCCACACTTACACAGCAACACGTATATTAGACTGACAATTGCACTGGTATTAACAGCTCCGCACTCCGAGCACTTCCAAGGTTATCTGGTCCTCAGGGTGACGGGAAGGATTCCTGCCTGCCCAAACAGCATCTGGCCTGACAGGCCAACCGATGGACCTTTCTGTCCACAAAACACACACGCTGTACTAATTAAGTAATGGGTTTTTTTCTCCCCTAACAAAGTGTCAATAGCAAGAAACCACCAGCCTCAATTGCACCCTTGCTGCCACCTCTGCAGCAGGAGCAAAGGCTCTCATCTTAGCAAACATGCTATTTAATAAAACACTGCATCATTTCACACCTCGCTGCTACTAAAACTATTCCTTACCTGACACCTGCTACCCTTGCTAAAGCGGTACTTTTCATCAGAACACCTGAAATGACCCACACAGACAAGCCAGGGCAGAATTAGTGGTTGTTTTTACTTAGGTATTTAGGTATCTCATTATTGCAATCTTTAAACATAGTTCAATAAATACAAAATTAACAAAAATGTCAGTAGATCTTTATTACCATTTATTATTATTATTAATTATTCCAAACCAACAGTGATTCCCTGGAGATGTCTGACTATAGTTCAAACATGAAATGCACACAGTGTCCCTTATGATATTATATTACATTTATTTCAAGCTTATAAAAATATATATTGACTTCTCAAGTATGTATTTACAGTATATAACACGTGGTTAATGAATATCAAAAAGCATCTGGAGATGAACCAACTTGATTCCAGTTTTGGTTTCACGCGAGGGGGGTGTTGCAGGGTGCCGGCGCTCAGGAAGCCGCGTGTCCTGCCCGCAGCAAACACCACGTGGGGCTGCAGCCCGAGCTTCCCCAATTCTGGCTCCAGCACAACGTTCCTACCTAATGCTGTCTCGGGCCTTTGGCCATCCCCGGGGCTGGGAGACGCGGCCCTCGTCCCCACTCGCTCACGCACCATGGGGTCCGGCACGCCCAAGGGCCTGATCCTGCAGGTGCTGTGCCTTGCTGCGCAGGACGCAGCGCCTAGACCAGCCGTGCGGTTAGGATCCGTCCTTCCGACCTCACGGAAAACAAGACACGACACAGGAGGGGAGGATTCGGGGACTGCAGACGAGGGAGCTCAGGGGAAAGGGCCTCTCCTGCAAGAGTCCTCCTGCAGAGCAGAGCTGCAGCGAGCAGCAGGCATCGCTCGCCAGCCACCCCAGGGAGGCTTGCTGTGCCTTTTCTACCGGCAGAGAGGAACATCTAGTGGAGATGTCCCCACAAGGAATACCAAGCAAAGCCCAGAAACAGGAGGTTTCCTGCTACTGTATCAGGGCAGCAAAGCACACCGTCCAGCCTCCCAAACACCGGCTCTGAAGAGGCAAGGCTGGACACTGCGTCTGTGTCGCTGCCCCTCCAAAAGCACCCGGCCGTCGGCTGCTGACACACACCACTGCTGCGCTGCACTTCCAGAGGACACACAATGGAAACAGTGTCCTGCTCTACAGTCGCAGGGCACCGACAGCCGACGGCACACGCCGAGGGATCGGGGTTGCTTATTAGGTGCTTCTCCGTACAAGAACGGCCGACGGTCATGTCCGCACATGAGCTTAGACACACTCGCTTGCTCTGCTCCTCTAATTCATAACTGGCCTCCACTCTGCATGAACATCTAAAATCTAATCCTCCCGTAACAGTATTTATTAGCTCCAGTAAAGCCTGCGGATTACAAAACACTCGCTCTTTTTTCTTCTCTGAACAAGCCCATTAACGCTAATGCTGCTGCAGCGAGGCTGAGTGTGCTCGGCCAGTCCTGAGCCCTTATTAGCACCGATGTGATCAGGGCTTCTCCAAACCAAGGGAGGAGGAAGAAGCATTGCACCGTGCCGGAGGCTGGATGGGCAAAGAGACTGAAATCGTTTTGAGGCATTTCCCTTGGTCGAGCAGCTTCAAAACAGTGTTGCTAATTAATTTAATTATACGGCATTGAATACTTCCCCAAAGAGAGGTGCTGAGAGGATGCAAGCTAATTTTAAAATCATAACAACAATCTATAACTCAACCTGCTCATTTTATTATCTTCAGTATTGATGAGGAGCTCAATTAAAAGTGTTTATTGTTGCAACAAGCTAAGCTAGAAAGCATACTTCCATTATGTGCTTTTTCTTTTCTTTCTTGAAGGAGAGGCCAGGAAAGCAAATACCTCGTTTCTCCTGAGTTAGAGCACAGTCCCATCCACAGAACCATACTGTCTAAAAGAAACAGCTTTCTGAAACACCACATCCGAGTCCCTCACCAAAGTAAGTCAGAAAAGTAACTAAACACTGAATTTCTTTTGGGAACAGCTAGAGAGATTCAGACAAAGAAATTACGCCTTCAATTCTGATTGTGCTCGAGAATGTAGTACGGGAGCCTAATTCAGTGGGGGAAACACTAAAGCAATGATTGAAAGATGGTCGCATTTTTACCTGGAGTACTCTAGCACAGAGTGAGCATCATACGATGACACAAGCAAATGGCAGAGGAGGCTGCGGGGCTGCCAACCCCGTGCAGACCTCGGCTGCTGGGGGAGCGCAGGCACCCCTGCCCACATGGCCACAGGGGCTTCCCAAGGGACCCACGGCTCCCTGCAAGCCACCGGTCACTGGAGCCCAGGAGAAATTGCCATGACTCTAGATAAGCTGTGCTGAGGTTTCTCTCTCTCCAGCTAGTGCTGAGGTTTAGCTCTCCAGTTAGGCAACGCTCAGAGGGACGAAGGAGCAGATCCCGGCAGCTCTGAGAGTGGCCGCAGGCAGCACCCAGCGCCGGCCCCTCCTCATGTCCATAACTTTGGAGACAGGGTCTATTCTGGGGGGTTCAAGAGGAAGGTGTCACTGTGTGCTCACGGTCAGGTCCGCTTCCCAGACTCTGAAGTGCTCTGTACCTCGTCACCAAGCCCTGGATTTCCCCAGACCTCCTTGAAGGCAGCTGCACCAACCCGGAGCCAGCCCCTCCAGCAGTAACCTCCCAGTGAGGCTCCCAGCATCCCGACACAGGAGGCTGCTGGAAATCCCAGCGCATAGGACAAGAGCAGGGAGAGGGGGGAGAGGATCTGGAGTCAAGTTGGTTCAACTCCCCGCCTAGAGAACTATAATATACTTTCTCTATAGATAAAATGTAAACATAAAGAGCATACAAATTGCACTTGATCCTTGGGATCTGGCATTTCTACCAAATGAAGGTTTCGGTTCACCATTATTACTCTTCTGGGTGTGAAACAGCAGGATGGCGAGTGACCAACCGGACTGGGCAGGGGCCAAACTTAAAGACAAATTATTTCCATTAAAAAAACTAACCAAGTGACATTGGAGAATATTGCTTAAACTGCAGAGGTGGCAGAAGGAGAGAGCTTGTTTACCCCGGAGAGCAGCAAACTCCCTGGAGCGCACCCAGCACTCGCATGCTGCCAGGCACGCTGCCGGGGCGGCTCCGTCTGCGCCCGCAGACCGACGGCAGCTCCCGGGCCTGCTGGGGGAGGGTTCCTG
>NW_009216714.1:28076-42867 GCF_000690835.1 Fulmarus glacialis | reverse complement strand
GGGAGCGGCTGGGAGTGCATGGTGCTTACCACGGCACTGCCCGGGAATGCCAGCACAAGGACGAAAATTGAGAAACCAACATTAGCTGGCACCTTCTTGAGACCACTGGTCAGTGAAGCTCAGGCAGAGGGTTCTGATTTCTGACGCAATCAAGCTAAAATATCTGGAAAAAAGTGAAATCTTGTCAGTCTTGAGCACTCCTGGACCCAGCCTGGCCATGCGGCCCAGGCAGAAGAGCCCAAGGGCCAGTGAAAAGGAAACCACCGCGAATGAGGCTTTACTAAACAGAAGCTGGATCCCTACAGTAACATGTTCTGGGAAGGCCAGCAGGCCCAGAAGGAAGACGCCCGGGCAGGGCAGGTGCCGGGCCGGCCCCGCGAGAGGCTGCCTCAGGATCCTTCGCTCAGCCATCACTTAGATCCTCATCCCCTCAGCGCAGGCTAACAGGAGGATCTGACTCAAACAGATTTCCAGCCGCACTGTGAACATCTCCCGCAGCATTCATTCCCTTTGTAAATCTTTGCCTTTCATCATTAATAATTAACTTGCAATACTTACAGATGATAATAAAAGGCCTACAAAACTCTGTACAAGGCTGTAGAGACCCATTTAATTAACTAACTTCAAGGAAACTTGTATTATTAAGCAGATGCTATTTATGTCTTCTGTCAGGGACCAGGCTTGCATCAGTGGGAACCGCCAGTGTGCAAGACAGGCAGTAATGCGCTACTGTTTGCCACAAAATAAAGTGCTGATGTGCCCTGGTTTGCCTGGATTGCACGGCAGGATTTCAGGGATCCCGCGGATGCAAGGGTCAGTTCTGCCCAAGCCCCAGCGTCTGGCTGGGGTGCAGGGTCCCTTCGGCACAGCCCCTGCAGCCACTTCAAACACCCAGACCCGGGTGCACCCCACTGCAGAGGCTGGGGGTTGTGCTGGCACTGCAGTCCTCGGACACAGATCTCTGCCCAGCCTTAACCTGCGGTGGAAAACTGACGCCCTGGCGCGGCCGAGCAGGACACTCCCTTTCCCGTCCCTGCTCCCAAGCGGGGACAGGGCAGTCGGAGGAGAGGGGGGAAAGGCACTCTCCGCAGGTGACACGGCCCTTCCAGTGGCCAGGGGCATGCTGCCAGAGCAGGCATGGGAAGCATCCACCCAAAGCACAGCCATGCCCGCTGTCTCTCTGACTCCAAACCAATTCCCAGGTTTTCATCCCATTTCTGGCTGAATTGGGAGGTTCTTTTCTGCTTCTGTGGGTTGAATTAGTGCTGTTCATAAAATGTTTTCCCCTGCAAAAGCTTCCAGACCTAGAGAGGGCAGAGCACTCGTCCACCTACTGCTGCGAGGCAGAGCGGACACCTCTGAGCAGGATGCTCAGCTCAGCTGACAGCAGGGAGTCCCTAGGCTCTGGCATCAGCCCACGGCTGTGGGCACGCAGCGACGCTCTGCCTGCTTTGCTCCGCAGCCTAGGGGACAGCGTCAGAGCCCATCACAGCTGCCCATGAAGCCAGTGAAGGCAAGATGCAGGATGCTCTGCCAATAAAACTGCAAGGCAGGAAGCAGGGAAGAGAGGCTAAAGTAGCAACAGATGCTTTAGCATCAGTCCTGCACGGATGGCAGGTCTGCCTGCAGGCTCAGTCTGCACCTGCTGTTGTTCTGGTCTCTAAGTTCCCACCCCACTGCTGGGCTCCAGCAGTAAAAGGAGGGACTGGGGCCTGCACAAAAGCCAGCACAGGCTGAGAGCATCAGCAGGGCAGCCCAAGGGCTACACTGCTTGCCCTCTCTTGGCTATGGCTCTCTTCATCAAAGCTTTTCATTTCTTCCCCTGAAATTGTCTTGTCAAGAGAGCCTTAGAAACATTGAGCATCATTTGCTCTGCGCTTTAGTGGAGAATATTTGGTTTTGTTCACCAACTGTGGTGTCAAGACTCAGTGAAGTAACTCTTGGAGTGTAAGGGACATGCCTGGAAAAGTTTCCTTCAGCATAGCAGATGGGGAAAGTCACCTTCCAGAAGTTGGGCACTGGGTGTGAGCTGTGTTCCAGTCTCTAAAAACAAGCAATAAAAGCTCCTTGTGGGGTTGCTAGAACATGTCGGCTTGTATAAAAATACCCATGGATTTCACCAGTAGGATGATAGATGCGAAAATGCTGTCAGCTCTGGATTAAGACAGTGCACAAGTGTCCATCCACCCTGTTAACCTAATAACCATATGAAATGGCATCATTACATTTTGACTCATTTTACAAAACAGTGCTAGGAAGAGCCACATCCACCTAGGCACACTGCACACGTCCTAGGAGTCCTTGCCTTCCCTGGCACAGGGGACGGGAAGCCCTGCTCTCTTGCCACGTGGAATGACTTGTTTGGCAGCAGCCCAGCGATTCCTACATGCCACCTGAAACCTCAAGGTTTCAGAGATTTGGTCCGGTTTGGGGCCGGCTGGCTGTCTCCTTGCCGGGTCAGTGCTCTGCACCTCTGCGGGGGGCTGCTTCACACCTGCACACCTCGGCCATGCATTTGGATCACCTGGGCCCGGAGAGTGTGGATCCCGCTCAGGATGGTCTTCTGGTGCTCTGCCAGCGTGATCCCCAGGCTGAGGACATCTCTGCAAAACGAGCCCCGCGTCAGCCATGAAAAACAAGCCCTAACTGTAAAGTGCCGCGACACCGACTGCTCCCAGGCAAGGGCAGTGCAGGTTTCAGACTATCAGGCTACTGCAGACCTGCCGGAGTAAGAAATCCCCAACTTGTCCCAGTCAAAGCAATACAGACCCTGACTGCGAATCCAGGGGTAACACGTGCCTGCAGCACACCAAGCGTGAGACAGCTCCTGGCCCTGCCGCCCTGTGCTGCCTGCATAACAGGTTATAGTAAATTGCATTCAATTTGACTCTGCTTTCTGGAAGGGACAGGCAACACTACTCTTGTCAGAAACTACAGGTTTAAATCTCAGCTTCAAAAACCAGCAACTGAGATGCACAACACACGCAGCCCAACCCAGGCCAGCGAGCTCTTACAGACGTGTTTTGGAAGATCTGTCCTCTTGTTTAGTGACACCTGACTGTAACTGCAAAGCAGAGCTCGCTCACACTGCACCCAGCGACATGAGGTTATAGCCAGGAAACCAGTTCACTTACTGGGCTGTCATCCTGGCCACCGATTCTAGGTAGCAGTAGCCCCCAGCGGTGAAGTTGTCTTTGTACCTGCCCATTTCTATCGTTTCCAGCCACTCGCCCACGGAGCTGAAAGATGGGAAGGCTGAGAAGGTACGCTCGGTGAGGGGGATGGATGTGCTGTGGGACCTGCCAACAAAACGGGGCGGTGAGGAGGGAGCAAGCATGGCACACCCAAGGTGGGAACTGGCAGACAAAGCAGAACAACAGGCAGCAAAGCAAGAGGGCAGTCACCTGGTGCACGTGGAGCTGGGGCACTTCGGGGGCTCCGGGCTCTGCACCATCTTGCTCAGGATGTTGTGGATGTGCGAGAACTTGGGCCTCTGGCTGCGGTCCTTCTGCCAGCAGTCGAGCATGAGCTGATGGAGGGGTGGCTGGCAGTTCACCGGGGCGGGCAGGCGGAACCCATCCTCCACAGCCTTCATCACCTGCAGCGGCAGAGGAGGGCAAAGGGGACGGGGTCAGGCGCTGCGATGCAGATCGCAGGCAAACCCCTGGCGCAAACCTCCCTCCTCACACCCGGCCTGGGGAGCAGCAGCAGCTCCTCCGCACACCACGGAGCCACCTGCACACCATTAGCAATGACAACATCTTCATCTACCGCATGGCCGCTGGGGACTCACGTCCTGGTTGGACATGTCCCAGTAGGGTCTCTCGCCGTAGGACATGACTTCCCACATGACAATGCCGAAGCTCCACACATCGCTGGCCGGACTGAAGTGGTGATACTGGATGGCTTCAGGGGCTGACCACAGCACCAGGCTCTTCCCATGCTGGACGGGCAGAAGAGGAGAAATGACACATTCACACAGCAGGATGTAGCCAATGCACGCGATTCCCCGGTGGCTGTTTGTCATGCCCTGCCCGGCATCGCAGGGCAGACGCTGAGCAAGCCCGCATGCCACGAGCTGGTTCAGTACTAAGAGAAAACTTTTGCCTCAATTTGTTTTAAAATGGCCATGCAACCGTATGCTTACATGGGAGTGTGAGTCCTGAAATATTAATGGGAGAGGAGAATGTCTCTGGGAAGAGCTGATGGCATTTTATACATTAATATTTAATGAAAACCATTTCAGAGCTGTGCAAACACACAGTCCCTCCACCCTGCCTTGCTCTCCTGTAATTAGCAATCCCCATCTCAGCAGCTGCAGAGCCCTCTGGATGCACTATGGGAAGCAGGTGACAGACACCGCAGCTAATTGTAATTAACAGCAGGGAGACCTTGACCCCAAAGCCACAGCCCCACTGCACCGCAGTGGGAGAAGCCAGGGCTCCTGCTGGGCTCTCCATCCCCCTCGCTCAGCAGGCTGCTCTGTACCCAGCTGCACGCCAGCGCCAGGGCAACTTTGCTCAAGAGCTTTGCAACACAACAGCCACGGCCGAGCTACAGCTCTGCAGGCAACGCTCGCCACGTTCAGCAAGGCGGGGGGGGGTCACGCTGTGCCAGGGACTCTTCGGGATGGTGGTGCTCTCCCTATGGAGCGCACTGAGCATGCCTCCCTGCAGTTAGTGATAACAGCTGAAAAAGTTTTCCAAGACTCTTTCTGCCACCAGCCTGCTCAGAGCTGGCAAATAACTGCAGCTCCTGGCAGAGCACGGGCCAAGCCCTGCAAACAGGCGCTTCCCGCTGGGACGCCCACACCCTGCACTAGGACACAGGCACCGGGTCCCTACAGGCAGTATACATCAGCTGCTGCCTCCTTGGCACTGCCCAATGCTCCCTGCAAACAGTAAGTGCTCATTTGATTGAAGAATCAATGCTCTTTAAAATATTAATGCCTGGTTAGTGTGATGCACTAACAGCCCCAGCTGATACCAGGCAGCTGTGGGATACCAAATGAAATATGTCTTATTGCTCTGCAGTTAAAAACGCATTGATGCACCCTCAAGTGAAACGTGCCAAAGCGGTGTGTGAAAGAAACCAGGAGGGAGAGCCGGCTCCAGCGAGCGGCTGCGGGGCCTCGGGGGCCCATGGGGTGCCTGCCCAGCCCGGCAGGCAGGGGCAGCCCCCCGGCTCCGCACCCAAGGGCTCCCAGGCAGCTTCTCCAAGCGCACACAGGCACTCCGGAGACACACTGGCTAGCAGAGCTGACGAGGCATAACTGTGAATCAAGCAGGACTTAAATTCTTAATTGAAAACCATGAATTTCATTACAAGTGGTAAAACAGACATAAGGAACCCTGAGGCTGCCAGGGCTGCCTCCAGCCACCCACTGCCGCTCTGCCAGTTCACGCAGACATGCAGCAGGGCTGTGGCCAGAGGAAGAGCAGTGCCGGGCAGCTGCTGTGAAGTTCCCTGGCTAAACACATTTGATTTCTAGCTGAGAAAGAAACTGTTAAGATGCAGAGCCCGCATTCATACATGAGGAAGGAAATAGGAGCATAGGAAAAATGCTGGTTCTGGAGTAAGATTACTGTATGTCATATTAACTCCACCTGTGGAAGCTTGGCTTTGGATTTGATCCTTATTCAGTATTTAGAGCAGGCTGCAAACCTCTCTAGTGATGCCAGGCCCCAGACCAAGCGCTCCTGGCCACGGCCGTGCATTGCAGCCAGGGAGATCCACCTCTGCAGAGGTTTTGTAGCCATCTGTCAGCATTTTATTTTCAGGGAATGTTGGCCACAGAATTTGGAAATGCAGCTTACCATGGTGGAGAAGATGGTCTCCATCTTATCTTCTTGTGGCCGTCTGAAACCAGTTATTTTGCAAGCCAGACTGCTGTTCACAAGGACTTTGTGGGCAGCAAGGCTTTTATGTATGTAACCCATCTCTGCCAGGTACTTCATGCCAGAGGCAATCCCCTGCAACATGCAAACAAGCTGGGTGGCGGTGAACTGTCCCTCATGTTTCTGTAAAAGAAGAGGAGGAAACACCGAAGGTGAGTAATGCCCAGTTCAAGGGGGCACTGCCAGCAGAGCCCGAGTGGGTGGCAGATCCCAGCAGTTACCACCAGCTCCACAGCACTCACCCTGAGAAAAGAGTCCAGCATGCCGTTCCCCATGTACTCCATCACTATCATCATGGTACTCCCTGCACGGACAGACAAGGAGCACTGCGTGAGTCCTGCCCATTGCTCAGGCAGTTCTAACACTGCAGGTGTTAGAAATCCCAGTGCTAACCTCCAGCATGGTCAGCCTGCGCTGCCTGGCTATTAAGGGAGACAAGGACTATCTCAGACAGTTTGCAATGAGCAGTGGGGTCTGAGGCTTTCCTGTCATTCCTAGCTGGGATCCCACTGCATCCCAATATCAGATGCTCCTTTTATCAAGACACTGAACCACATCACAAAGGAGGACAGCACTACCCAGTGAAAGCAAAAGCAACCAGCTCAGCCCAAGACTCAGGACAGAAATACTTCCTTACCTAATAAAAAGGCTAGTTAAAATCAGCACGCGTGCTCACGTTTCTTTGGATTTACATGAATATCCATTTAACTACAATATCCACAGACTAGTTCAGCGCACACACTCCCATGAGAGCCAGGAGCAGTCAGAGTCATCTGTTTTACTGACAGAACCTCACTTCAATTTGCTTTTATTAAGAGTGCACAGTTTTGCTGCTAAGCCAGTCCTACTACCTAGATTTATTAATCTAGCTGTGAGCATTTTATTAATCATCAGAATGCTAAAATAGCTAATACATGAAGAAACACCTGATTTCCAGAGAGCCAACAATATTGCACCTGCAGCACCAGGTCATCACTCCAAAGCAACAGCTTAAGCACACTGCCTGCACAGAAGCCTTCCTCAACTGCGCATGGCTCAGGCTGCCCCATGTCGTACAGCCCGGGACCCCCCTTACCTCTGGTGATGACCCCCTCCAGGCGGATGACGTTGGAGTGATCGAACTGGCCCATGGTGCATGCCTCTGTCAGGAAGCAGCGCTGCTGCTTCTCCGAGCACCCTGCCCGCAGGGTCTGGATCGCCACCGGCAGCTCTCGCTTGCTGGGCAGCTTCAGGCATCCCCGGCAGATTTCTCCAAACTCTCCTGCGCAGCAGAGACATGAGTTAAACAGCATCCATGGCAGGACGTCCCTCGCAGCCTGCTGCTCAGCACCGCGCCTTCCCAGAGGACCCCCTGCAATCGCGTTCACACCACTCCTTTGTGCGCTGTCACAGATCCCCCTGCCATTTCCAGACCATGAAAGAATGAGCTACCTGCTAGCTGACTTCACAGCTTCCTCACAGCTTTCACTATCGTTGTGTAAGGGCGATGTTTTACTGAGCTGTTGCAATGCACTATAAAGACAGGTTTTACATATATACACACACCTGCTACAAAGCAAAGGGCAGCAGTCCTCTTCTGGGAAGTCAGCTTCCCTTTAGGGGATATTTTCTTTGCTTTGGGACCATAAAGTGCATTTCTGTAGCACGAGTGATGTATCCTGCTGTGTAGACAAGCAAGACTTTCCCATTGTTCATCAGAGGATTTGCCAATCCATAAACTCAGAAATGTGCGGAGCCCTGCATGGCTGCGAGTTTCCCCCGCAGAGTCTGTTTTACCATCTTCCCCCACCTTTGCTGAACACACAACCCTTCACACATGCATCAGCATGTGATACTAAAAATGTGTGATAATGCAATGCAATTTCTTCTTCCTCTTCCTACACCTCTAAGCCTTTCTCTCCACCCTCTGCTCAAGTGCATATTGTGCTTTTTCCCATGAGAAGATGATTAACCCCCAGCCACCGAGTTCATGCCCCCTGTGCCTGGCCCATTCCGCTTCCCAGCTCGGCACATGCAGGGTCTGCTTCCCATGGAACAGAGCACGGCAGGGCCAGGAGGGTTTCTGCAGTCTCTGAGGCAGAGCATCCCACTCTACACAGCCATGCGCTTGACAACAGGAGCTACCAAATTCATAACGTAAAAGGCCAATATTGGCTTTACAGCAAAAAATGAGTAGCTATGAAAAGCTTTATTGATTTGAAAGCCAGGTACTTGTTAGGTCAGCAGTGAGACAAATGTACTCCCAAATTCCTTACATTTAACTGTCTTCCTGACTAGTTTTTCCTGATTTTTCAAACATCAATTTGCTTCTGAAAGGTATTGGGATTAGTCTCAGCTGCTCCACTCAGCAGCTACAAAGATAACCTTCTCTTCTCCTCAGTGTCCTCTTCCCTTCAACACTGTTCTTTAAGCTGGTGGGCAAGCCCTCCCCTCTTCCCTTCCTGCAGCTGAATTTGTCTTTAGGAAAAGAAATGACAAAGAATAATTGTGTTTTCCATGTTCTGGCACACATTAGCGATTAAGGCTCTAGGGCCTAGTGAGGGGATTTTAATTTGCTTTTAAGTTTTAGGCAGTGAAGTTGATGAAAATCAATAAATCATTAGGTTCACATATTTATAAATAGTTTTCATGCTGCTGTCAAACTGCCCAGATGCAGATAATTGCTGATGCTTTGTGGTCTGCTCCTCACTCAGTTGGCTGTACTTAGCGCCTCAGAAAAACAAACAGGAATCTGAAATCAAGCTCTTGAGCAAAATACTCACCAGCCCCACTCCCATTTCCCTGCTGCGAGCACGCACCTCCCTGAGACAAGAGCAAGAGCAAAGGTCTGCGGCGCTGACGGTGCCGGAAGACAAGGAGCTGCCTTAGGAGTCGCCAGCAAGGCGGGCAGAGCCCGTGGGCAGCAGCGGGAGGGCCGGCACGCGCCCACCGCACTGCGGGTTGGGCAGGACCGCAGCAGCAGCGTCATGACGCTACCGTGGCCCTGCGTGCTGGGGGCGAGAGGGGAGTGCTCGGGCCGGGACAAGCACAGCCTGTGGCACAGCCACCGCCCCGCGGCACGCAGAGGGGCCGGCGGGGAGGAACTTGCCTGTCCCAATGATCCTCTCAATTTTAACACTAGCGTTATCCAGCTCTTTGGCAAAGAGGTGCACAGCCTGCATCGGATCTTCGCAAGTGTCAGGGTCGATGTACGTCCTCCTGGTTGGTATTTTAACTGTGGGAAAGCAGGAAATGCACAAAGGTGAGGAAGGCTTGGCAGAGCTCCCGCCTGCCTGTCCCAGGAAACGCTCTTGCAGGTTATCCACCTTCAGGTCTGCTGGCAGGATTAACTTGCCACCTTTTTATAAGCAAAGCAAAAGACTCGACTTTAAAGTTGCTAGGAAATTTCTTACGGGATTAAATGAACCTAATCGCTCTGCTCCACTGCCACAAGCCCTGGGTTAAAGGAAAGCAGCTCCTTCACTCTAGTGCAGCTCCCTTCCAGACTGAGCCTATCTGCCACCCGTGCTAATCCTCGAGTATCCAAATCATCTCTGTTCCCAAGACCTCTAGGAGAGATAATTATAATAATGAACAACAGCCATGTTCCAGGTCCCCTCAATTAGCAGCATGGGCAGCAAAATACCTCCCACAGGCGCCTACCATCTGCTGCACGGCAAGCGACCCTGCCCGGGAGCACGTCCAGGAGAACCGCGTGGAACGAGGCCGACCCACTTACAGCAGCCCCTGCAAAGCTCCGGAGGGGAAACAGCCGCCTGCTTGCTGGGGCTTCCTCAAAACCCTAATTCACATCTCCTGAAAACAAACAGCCAAAACAACGGATGAAGCACATCAGCTCTGCCGCTCACCGGGCCCCTGCTAGAGCACTGCCACGTCTCCTCCTCTCCCTGGGCAAGACAAGGAGGACGATGGATGTTTTGCACAAGCTGCTTGGCCCGTCCAGGACCAGTACACAGGCAAACGGCAGAGCCCTGCTGCGCCCGGGAAGGGGTCACACCACACAAGGCTTCCCTTCCACCTCGGTTCTATTCGCCTTCCCAAGACCAGGCAGCTGCTGCGCTCCCCTCGCCCTGCAAAGAAAACCTTCGGCAAACTCCCAAGGGCAGCTCAGCAGCGCGAGGCCCTTCAAAGCCAGGAGAAACAGCCAAGCTGCATCCGAGAAGCACGCAGGCTCTGCTGCTTCTGAAATGCTTCAGGGAGCAGAAGAGCATGTGTGCGCTTCATGGGCATATGCCAGGAATCAAACAAACTCATCAATCCCGACATCTGAATTTCCTTTGACAACTGCTGTCTGTAAAATTATTGCTGCTCAATAATCAAGAGTAGCCCCAGAAAACAAAGCTGTATTCTCACGTAGCCGTTTGTGAGAAGCATACGCCCCATGGAAAGCTGAAAGCATCCCCACTTCCTTCGGCACGGCAGTGACCTGTGTGCCGGAAGGATGTACACTGGCTTATGAAGCTGTCAAGCCCGCCATCCCCAGAGAGCCTCGCTGCGCTGAGCCCTTGCTCTGGGATAATGAAGGATGACAACACTTCAAAAGCAAGGATTCAGGGGTGCTTTGTCAGGAGCTTGGTTATTAATAGCAATAAATACAGGCATCCCCACACAGTCGTACCGGCCACAGTGGCCAGGCTTCACTTACAATGGAAGTACAGCTCCTCATCCCCATCCTGGCTGGTTTTGCTGTACCCACACTGTCTGCAACGAGAATGAAGATGCACATCGTTATCTGGACAGCAGCCTCTCACTGGGTATAAAAGTCTCGAGTCGCAGCGCTGAGGAACAGAGTCCAGCCCCACGGCACAAGAAGCCAGCAGGCAGTTCAATCCAGCTCCCACGCTTAGAGCCAGTGCTGCCCCGTGCTCCCGAGAGCTCCTGCTGCAGGGCTTCGCTTCAGTCCTCCTCCCCTGCCCCAGCCCCAAACCTCCTTGATCCGTGCCCTGGCTCAGCCATGGCTCCGCTCACCTCCTCCAGACCATCACGCCGATCACCATGGACACCAGCACCGTCAGCCCCGCGATGGCCACCACCGCGATGATGAGGACAGGGTTCTGCTCACTGGAGGCCACCGTCACTGTGGGAGGGAAGCAGAGCCACTCGGCAATGCGCCCTGGGGCAGGTCCAAGGCATGGGGCAGCCCCGGCCGCTCCTCCCAGAGCCAGACCGCGTCCTCCAGCAAGGCTGTGGGACGATTCACCTGCAGCGCCAGGCCACTTTTCACCATCCTCACAGCAATTCACCTTCTGGTTCAGTTTTAAAAGCTCGAGCTGGTGCAATCAGACCAACGTGCAGGGCAGTGCTCCAGGCACAGACAGAGCAACCCCAGCGCTGCCTCACTGGGCTCCTGGTTTTGTTAATCGGTGCTGAGGAAAGGTTCTCGTTTATCGGAGGGACGTATTAAAATTTATGGCTTACAAATAGTTTTCCTTCATCACATTAATCCCTTCCCTTCCTGCTTTTGCAAACAGGGGTATTAGAAAGCTACATTCTATATAAAATTTTTATTGGCTTCAATTCATTCTGAAAATGTCTTCTGTGTGGCAAATGGATGCAATTTAAAGCCCTGTTAAACACAATCTGTGAGAGTCGTACTGAGCCAGCCATCTCAGGGCTTTCATTTCTAGCCAGGGTGGGTTATTAAGCTGAAGCCCTACCATCTCTCCAAGCCCTCTTTTAGTCAGTGAAATAAGATGCTTCTGGACTATAGTTATGAATGGAAACTGTGACAAGGAAAAGCCCCAGCAAATAACACTGATGCTGGCTGACCTTACTCAGCCAAGCAGCTAACAAGCCAAGTGCCTCATGAGCCAGGATGGCAGTGGGGGTAAGCAGTCATCTCCCATCTGGGGCATGCATCCAAGGCCAGCTGGATCTCCAGGCTGGTCTTGCCTCTTCTGCTACAGCCTGTGCAGCTGGCCAGCCCGTCTCTGCAGCACGCACTGTGGGCTGCACAGTTTTGCAGACCCGGGCAAGATAGTGCTCTCAGCAGTTACACCGGCAGGGACCAACACACGCTCCCTTCCAGCCCCTGTTTGGTGGCCCCACAAAAGGGACCTGGTGAGATCTGTTCCAGCACCAACACCACTCCGAGGCAAAACAACCCCCAGTCGCTCTGGCTGTGGTAAGCACTTTCTTGGGCAATCTCAGTCAAAGAGCAGAGACTCTGTCCCCAGCCTCTGCCCCAGACTGGAGCCAGAGACTGGCTGCCCTCACTGATGTTGCACTGAGAAGAGTGTGGACAGACACCTCTAGGACAGGCAGGCCACCAGTGGCAACCTTGTTAAAATCAAATAGGAAAATGCAATTAAAAGCAAGTCCTGTGAAGTATCTGCTCTTAGACCCGGAGCGGCAGAACCAGAGGAACAGATGCTGCTCCACAAAATGAAGAGCACCTGGGGCAGGAGCAGCGAGCAGCAGCATCCCCACAACTCAGCTCAAAGAGCCTCACATCTGCAGGTGTGTGTGTAAAAGACGATGAGCCTTGCCAACACTTACACTCTGCCAGCGTCTCCACTTCAATACTAGGGTTGTAGTTTCCATAGTCCGGTGAGGAAGATGTCCGGATTTGGAAAATATAGAGGGTGCCAGGCTTCAGGTTATTGACCGTCACGGCCGTTGATGTGGTTTTCACAGTTGAGTAACTTTGATCTCTCTGATCCTGTGAAATAATGAGATACCCAAGATCTAGCTGGACTGACAGCTGTGCCACGGAGCAGGCACAGCTGTATCTTCGCCTCGCCTTTGGGTCCCATCAGGACAGTCTATCTAAACATAAACCCTTCAACAGAAAACACATTTACTAAATGTCTCATTAATAGAAATTACATGGAAAGGTCACATGAAATGGCAGATGGAGCCAGATGATGTGCTATGAAGCCAGGCGGAGGATGGGTGGTGGGGAGCAGCTGTGCCACCCTGCACAGCTCCTTTCCTCCTGCCTGCCCCCGCACTGGGGCTCGGCTGCTGGCACTGTCTGGCCCCTTCCAGCTCCCTTGCTACGGCCACTCAAGCCCTGGAGTAAATACGCATGTATTAGCACATGCTGAGTAATCAAAGTTGGCAACAGTTTGCCAACAGTCCTGGTCCCCAGGATTTTATTCACTTGCCCAGCGACCTACAGATCCCTCTGCTTTGACTAAGGGAGAGTGCGACGGGCAGCCCCACTCCTGCAGCTGCTGCTGGAGGCGGTGAAGGCAGGGTGGGCTCTGCCTGGCCAGGTGGCTGGTGGGACCGCTGGGCAACTCGTGCCAGAGCAGCAGACCCCCATGCCTCTGCTCCCTGTGGTTTGCAAAGCAAAACAAGCCCCAGCCCTCCTGCCAGCTCCTGCAAAGCTTCCCGTGCTTCTGCACAGCCACCATCAGAGATCATTTTCTCAGCCGTGTCAGGTACTTCCAAACAAGTTCCCCAGCGAGAAGATGACGCCGGTGCCACCGCAGTCCCGGACCAGCGTTATCTGAGGCTACTTTCCATCGGCCCCAGCGAGCGTCCCAGCCCTGCGATCAGGCACAGGCAGCGGCCATTCACTGTGCTGCTCCCAGGGCCGGGGACGTCGCTGTGAAATGTATTTTCCATTTGATACGCTTTTCCCCTTGAATCTCCATAGTTAAAGTATGGCTTTAAAAGCAAAGATTAGGAACTAAGTTGATTTTCATGTCAACATCAAGAGCCTCATTTCCGTGAATAATTGCTAAACTATAGTTTGAATTCCCTACCCAAGCAGGACATTTCCTCATTTCACATACCCTGGGTATCTTGTTGCTGCAGCCCATTTGCACAGGAATTACTGTCTCAGGCTTCAGCGTTCACCCTCACCCACAGATTCCTCCTTTCAAATCTATCAGATGCTGAAAATCACATTAATATGAATCAGCTTCAAGGTAGCTTGTTTCTAAATACAGAACACCAACATGTCACCTGCACGGTTTGCTTGACATGTCATCAGTTTCATAACGAGCCTGAGCACACGCAGATAAGGTAATTTGCAGAACTGTGTCACAAACTGCATTTATTTTGATTTAGAGCATTGTCCCTGCTCTCTGCCCGCTGGTATTTCTTCTAAAATTCTCAACCCACCGCACCTGGTAAATAACAGCTGTTTTTAAAGTTAAGAGACTATCATAAAAATATTTGCTTGTGTCCCCTCCTGTGTGGAAGACCACTCACAGCTCACCGAAGTCACAGGTTTGGTGGCCCTCAGTCCTAAACCAGTGAAGACCACAAGGTCCAACACTTTCCCAGAGAGCAGGCTATGAATACAGGTGTCATCTCGTCAAAGATTTAGAAACCCAGTATGGTTTAGCAGTGCCTGTCTAGCTGGCTAATGGCAAGCACCCAAATCTCAGATTTCTAATGTCCTTGAAAAAAGCCATCCAATACATTTAAAAAAAAAAAAAAGAAAAAAAAAGTATTAAAATTATTAGCTTTACTCTTTCTCCCAGGGATATGTCAACATTAGGACTGGATGAAGTCTTGCTGCACAGATGGGGGAAAAAACCACTAATTAACATAAACTTTACAAATAATCCAAATTTCCTAAAACTTGCATAAGCAGACTGCATAACACTGTTGGAGAAGAAAAGACCTTATTGGGCCCTATTTGAAGCACTCCTCTTACTTTCAGGTGCTAGTAAAATCTTCGCAACAGCATCGTTGTGACACGCACTCTCTCCCTCTCCCACAACTCAATCTTCACACAGCGGGTGGTTGACTGTGGCCGGCGGCACACACAGAAGCCCCCGCACCGCGCTCCAGAGGGGCAGACTGGGCTGGCAAGGGAAGCACCCAGGAGCCGGCTGGGGAGAGCCGGGGCACGGCCGAGAGCCAGAGCCAGTCCCCAGAGCCTACCTTCTCGTAGTACTTGACCTCGTACTCGGTGCTGTTGGTGGTCGGGG
>NW_009216714.1:25236-28060 GCF_000690835.1 Fulmarus glacialis | reverse complement strand
CTCTTCTGCTCAACTTTATCCGTGCGGATGTCAGTGACAGGAGTCAGTGCTGAAAAAGCAGAGAGGAAAGAAAGCAGTGGGTGATCGCGGCGCTGCTGGGGGCAGAGCATCCCCCCCTGCTCCGGCAGCACGCCCCACGCCCTCCCCGCAGCCAGCAGCACCCGAAGTCCCCTGCAGCAGCCCAGCACAGCCGGCCAGGCCTGGGGCAGAGCCCCAGGGACACAGCCAGTGACACTGCATGCCACCACGCTTTGGTTACTTTGGTTCTGAACAGCCAAGTCAGTGCAACCAGAAGATCACACTTTACAGGGAATTTTATCTCTGTCCTCATATTCATCTCAGCTGCGAGTTCCATGTCAGCACGAACGTGTTCAGTTGTGGTTACTTCATTCCTGCCTCTGCCCTGTGATGCTGCAGTAAAAACTTCAACAATTTAAACAGCTGAAGAGCATGCTTCTTTTGCAGATACCAGTCCCCTCTCTCTGAATCAGGATTGAAATAGGGCAAACTCCAAGCTAGTGTTCACCCAAGGGGAGAAGATGATGATAAAAATACAATGGCTTTGTAATCTGTGGGCAGCTAGTAACGCCCTGACCGAAAACAAGCAAAAAATCCTAAAGGCACCCTCCGCCCACGGTGCTGTGGAGGGGTCTGAGCATCAGCTAACGTCCAGTGCTCTGAACCTGCTGCTACTGATTTCTGGGAAATGCAAAATACCATCTTTGAGCAGGAGGGCTTGCAGGACATACCAAGGCTTCTCCAGCCACCTCCAACCACCCTGGCACAGGCTCTGCCCCACGCCACCCCAGACAGCTGGGAAGACGGGAGAGCTGCCTGCCCTACCTGCTGCCGAGCACACAGCCTGTGCCCCAGGAGCTGGCTGCTTATTTCTAGTTAGCACATGCTCCACGCAGAATCTTTCTCCCTGGCACGTGTGCTCCCGTTTAGTTCATCTCACTATGGAAGATGCACTTGCCAACTATTCCCATTTCAACCAGGTTTGGCTCCAGCACGCGGCAGGCAGCTCGCGCTTCCCAGCTATCCGCAGGCTCTCTGCCTGACGCCGATGCCTTTGCTGTTTGCGGCAGCAGAGGAGGGTCTGCCTGCCTTACCCTGCTGTGCTCATCTCTGCTTTCCCAGAGCCTCCTCCATGCCACCTCCTTCTCTGACCACCTTCTCCTGCCTTCAAACCGCTGAGCTGCGTGCAGTGCCCGAACAGCTCCTGCAGCTGACAGGCAGCAGCACTGCCTGCACCAGGCTCCCTGCCTGCAGGCAGCATCCCAGCAGCTCTTCCAAAAGCCTCTGCCTCCCGCACCAGCAGAAAGCCAGCTGGACCTGTCAGACTGTCTGCAGAATCTCAGGAGCCAGCCAAGGACACCGCATGCCCCGACCGCCCAAAGCAAGGCAGCAGTGGCTCGGACGCAATGATCTGCCCACGGCCAGAGCATTCACCAGCAAGAGCAGGGAGGAAGGGGCTGCAAAGGTGCTATTCAAGAAAGACACTAAATATTTTAGTAGGGAAAATAAACTTTGTACCTGGTACCTTGATAAAAGTTTCTGTTGGAGCCCCTTGTTCTGCTTTGCATTGATTAGAGGGAAAATTAGAATTGATTAGAAAAACTGACCTCCCCAGTGGCCGAACACACCAAGTAAGGTCTTCACAGCTCTCCTGGGGCTGTGCCACAAGCTGTCCTGGCTGGGGGGCAGAAAGTCTCCTCTGTGGATGAGGAGGGAATGGGAAACAGCAGAAAAGCCTCCCGTAACTGTGGCTCTAGGCTGCCCAGACTGCCCTCAGCAGCCATCAGCCTGGCCGTGGCTGGATGGCATGGTCCCGGCACGAGGAAGGGTGTCCCTGGATGACCCCGGTAAGCACCAGGGGACAGAACACACCAGGGTGAAGGGGCTGCAGTCACCGATTCACCCGTTCACTCCAGCAGCCCTGCAGCAGGCACAGGGAAAGCTGCACGGGGAAATCGGCTGTTTCTAGCTCGTCCAGCTTCTCCATCAAATCAAGACGTTTGCTGGACCCTAACTATCCCACAGAGATTCCTGTGGAGAGGAACAAGTCCCTGGAAAGTAAACTTAAGTATCTGAAATTTTGTATTTATTAATTAGCTCATTAATCTTTGCTGAAGAAAAAAGTCATCCTGATGTTTTATTCATGATGATTTGCTCCTTGATTCCAAGTCCCTTCGGCATCTGCTGAAAGAGTGAAAGGACCCGAAGGGCAGCCAGGAGCCCCTGCACTCGTGCGAGCTCACACCCCCTGCACACAGCTCCCTCTGCTGCAATCCGGCTGCGTGTCATTTGACATTTTTACACATAATTCTCCGAGTAAATACACTGGCCCCAGAGCTGACCTTTAAGGGGATATCCAATTGTCCACGTGTAAAGAAGGGGGAGACAGTTCACCCCGGCAGCACAAAGCAAGGCAGAAAGGTCCACCAGGCCAAGCAGGACACGACCCCTTGGGCGGCCGCACCACAAACCCGCAGCACAAAGGCGTGCTGAGGTCTGCCTCCTTCCCAGGGATCAAGATAAAAGGCAGAACTACAGAAATCTTCACGGGTGCCCGCAGAGCGAACCTCTCCTGCCCACGTCAGGCTGCCCAACACTTCACAGCTTTCGGACCTCCCACATTTTTTGCCAACACTTTTCGCACAAGGGGAGGTCTGCGACTCCTCCAGCACAGCAATTCCGCAGTGTGCATGGTGCTGCCATCCTCCTCACTCCAGTCTGTATGACAGCGCAGGGGAAACGGCCAGCGCCAGCAGTACCCGTGTGCAGCAAAGGTTCCCCTCCTCTGCCAGAGACCTTCAACCCC
>NW_009216714.1:21207-25205 GCF_000690835.1 Fulmarus glacialis | reverse complement strand
CCCCCCCCCCGGTACCGGCGGAAAGCCCCATGCCCTCTTGTGGCACTTCAAGCACCAATAATGAGTATGACCGAATTTGCACCAGTTTGGCACACTTTTGCTCCAAACCTTGCAAATTGCTCCTTATTCCCACTTCATCAGAGCCAGGTTTAGGCTGGCACAGGCTGTAATACGGCATTTGCTCTTGGGGTGGAGTGGTGAGAATGATTTTCATATGTAAGACGTGTTTCAATAAGATGAAAAAAAAAGATAAATATTCTCGACTTCCTTCATCACTCTCACAAACACACGCTGACCCACATGCACAAACAGAAATGCACACGGGCACTCTCATAGCTCTCGTTGCTGGGACACGGGGTAATCCCCACCATGAGCCTGTGGCCTCTGCATGAGTGCACATCACTGCACGTTTTACGAAACGACAAGTGATACAGGCAGCTGAGGCCAGCCTGACGCTTAAGGTGGATTTTGCTCCTGTAAACTAAGTTAAGTGCTCCTTGCTGTTTTATATGATTCCCATCAATAAAATATCACACAGATGCTCTCCTGTATCTCTGAATCTAGCAAACAGACTGAAGAAACCTGAACAAATGGTCCTGATAGTTAACAAAGTCATCAGGAAAAATCACACTCAGTGATGGGCTGTAGAGCAGAATCCATAGTACATGCCAGAAAAGCAGGTACTAGCCTCAAACAAGTTTAAAAGGGATTAAAGAAAATCACACAGACTATAAAGCATTTCACACTGTGAAAAAAATGTGTTTCCCATCAATATTTTAAGCTCCCTTAACATTGCCTCTATTCTGAAAAAGCAAACATTAAATTATTCACCACTCTGCCTGATTTTATAAACTCCATGCCGTTGTATCTGGGTTTACTCCTCTTAATTAACCAGTGTACCAGCAGAAAAGGCATAAAACTAGGTGTAGGCACCGTGTCCCTCCACTGAATGACCCACTGCATCCAAAACCCAAAGGGGTTAGAGAGGGACAACAGCAAGTACTTAAAGACGGAGTTGAACCCAGAGTGCCTGCAGGCCACGCAGCAGGCAGAGCCTCTTTGGTGCCCAGCCCCAGCTGCTGCGCCCAGCCATCTCCAGGAACGCTCTCCCCACACCTTTTCAGAGCCAGGGCAGCCGAGCAGACACACAGCAAGCAAGAGCAGACCACAACCATCGTGCTGTCTGCTGCTCCCCGCATGGGGAGAGCGGCAACCGGATGGACAGAACTTGCCACCGCCGTCAAACACCTCTGCTGCCCTGCACCACAGCACTGCTCGCGCTGGAGAGAGCCAGCCTCTCCCCTCTGTCACCAGTTATTTACACCCCAACACAGAAAACGCACTGGGCACTGCCCCAGGCAACTCCTGCCCCAGGGTCCTTCCTCCCAAACCAGAGAATCAGCCTCATCGGTTAACTGTGCAGCTTTTCCAGGTCTGGTTCTCGCCATGTGGAGGGCAGACCCTGCAAGCATGTGCCCTCGCCCCAGAGTCAGCTCTCCCTGTGGCCCCCCCACCCCTCCTGGCTGGGGCTGGGCTGGGGCTGTTGCACCAGCAACAAGCAGGCGCAGAGAAGTCTACTTCAGAGGACCTAATTCAACAAAAACCACTTCTCCATAGTCTGAGAATGGAGAATGCATTTCAGCACTGGCTGCATTATTAATCTGCAACAGATTTAAAAGCCCTTTAAGATACAAGCTGATCCCTGCCGGGAATATAAATGACATCGTCCCAGAGTGTACATTTACACAGCTAATGCAGCTCTACTCCTGCAGGTAAACAGCTCCGTTCACTCCTCAAACACTTTTATTTAGTCCCATGCTGGGGCCAGATTAGAAAGAACACAGTATTAATTTTGTCTCCTGCAGACTAAATAGCATCTTTTCTTTTCCCCTGCAAGTACAATGAACAACTGCTAATTCCCTCTTGTGACTGCTGAAGGGGAAGGGCAGTGCAAAAGCTGCACTCGGAGCTATATTTAGAGGAGCAGAGATCTGACAGCTAAATAGGGTCTTGTTTCTTTGTTTAATTTTTCCTCTGAATCTGCGTATCTGCAGCCAGAGCTTCCCTGCTGCTGCAAATGACTTCCCTGAGACCATCACGTCGCAGCCACCAAGAAGTCACCACTGCTTCAGGCATCCCTGAAGTCTCCCTTTCTCCTGATCTCTGGCCCCATCCAGCATTTCTGTGATGGGCTTTAATGATGAGGGGCTCCAAGGTTCAGGACTCACTGGAGACAGCATGCTCCACAGAGCGGCTCCACAAGCCACCCATGCTAGCCATGACTCCGCATCCTGCCTGCACCGCATCCCCTCCCGCGCACAGCCCTCCTCGCAGTGGGGGGGCTCCTACCTGAGACGGGCTTTACAGGCAAACAGGACTGAGATGGCCTCCCCAGGAGATGACCTTCTCCCCCTCCTTGCCGATAGGCGCAGCTTAATCATCACTGTCACTTCTTGTCCACAGTGCCAAAGCGAGAGGAACTGGGCCACCTGGGCACCTGCAGACGGAGCAGGTCCAGCCTGGCACTGCCCCTGGGAGGGGACACCTTCAACAGCAAAAAATTTAAGTGTTTCAAGAAACTTCCTGAGCCTCAGCTGCTCAGCTAATTCTGAGCCACCATCTGCATCCGGAGATTTGACAGCTCGACAAGAGACGTTGATTTTGAACAGATTACAAGATTAATTATGCCATATTCTTTATGCATATTTCAGTTCCTTCAGGAGTATGCAGTGTTGAGTAGGGGGTTGAGATTCCCACTTACCCAGAAGAAAAGCTGTATTAAACAGACAAAGGGCTAAGGCATGGGTTGGTATCACGGACTTGTTGCTTCACTCCCTACAGAGGATGGGGCGCTTGCTGCCCTTACCCAGCCTCTTGTCCCCAGCTCAGATCTGAAGCTCCAGGCGAGGAGGCAGCTCCTGAGCACAGGTTCCCCTGCCCTCTGCCCGACACCAGGCAGAAGCCTCTGGAGGAACGGCTTGTTATTAGACCTTGTTAAGCTCACCCCTCCCTAGCTTGTACGCTGGCTCAGGAATAGCCTGAGCTCAGGAGACAGAAGATCTTCCCAGAGCTAAATCCATCGAACAGCAAAGATCTTAACGAGGAATGACACTTCCACTGAAGAGCAGTCTGTGGCACAGCATCCACCCAATGGATTCACAGAAATTATATGAGGGAAGAGAAAGCAACAACACGCGCAAAAACATTTGATCAAGTGGTGGGAAAATTATTTATAACAAGATCAAAGTTTAATCTCTTCAGATGAAATTGTTGGCCAATTCCTGCCACGAGGTATGTGAGGATCATCTGTCTCCATTAACTGTGGCTTGGCAAAGGGTTTTCATGCAAATTAATAATGTAACCGCAGAGGAATAGACAAGGACACAACAAGCCAGAGCTGATTTCCCTTAGGCACAGCTAACAACTGAGGAGGGATTAAACCCCTCCAGCCGGTGCATGCAGGCAGGCTGGATGCTCGCTTCCCCTCACATAGGGGAATAGAAACGCGAAAGGTGAAGCGGAAAGGGACACTTACAGTAAGAAATTGTGCCACAGACCAGCATAGAAGAGAGATGAAATCAATCTTTTTGTTTCCAAAGGATAGCCAATATTTGAATTATCTATTTTAAGGAGGGTTTTTTGTGAATGGGCTGAAAATGTTGCTTCTTTGAAGGTGCTTTTTTGTGATCTGTAAATTCGAACTGCAGCGGGATCACAGAGCAGACTCATCCCCTGGGAGGAGCCCAGGCTGTCACCACATTCACTGCCACCCTGCTGTGAGCCAGCACAGCACAGTGGGAGACAACAGGGCCACGGGCTGCTCCAGCACAGCTAGCTCCTCACCTCCCACCAACCGAAACCCCCCTTGGGAGTGTCGCAGGCCAGTCTCCATCTCCCCCTCCTGCCTGTGCTGCCGTGCTGCCCACCATCACTGAGCGCCACGTCTTTGCCACCGGAGCAAACCAAGAGGAATCGGTGCACTGCCACAGCATCGGGCA
>NW_009216714.1:5903-20760 GCF_000690835.1 Fulmarus glacialis | reverse complement strand
CGGCAGGGGCACTCCACTCCAGGATCAGCGACGACTGCCGCAGGCTGTAGACCAGGTTCCTCGGGGCGGAGGGTGGACCTGCAAGCAGAAAAGTGTCTGTGCACGGGTGCCAGGACAGCTGGGCGCTGCCTGGGGAGAAGGGTGAACCTACAGGTCCTCTGGGAGCAGCAGAACAGGCACCGGTGGTGGAGCAAGAGCACGCGGTCCTAGGCAGCCACAGCGCATGGCAGCACAAGGGGACACGGATGCACTGACGCACTCAGCACGGTGGGGACACCGGTCAGAGGATCCCCACCGGAGGGACATGTTATACACAGCAAGCTGCAGCTCACACAGCGTGCGAGAAGCACCTGGCTGGACGCGGCACCTCTCCGGGGTTCGGCTGCAAGGGGCCCAGAAGCCCTGCCCCTGGTCGGACACCGCCCAGCCACGCTCGCTCTCAGGCAAAGCAGGAGGTTTCTCATCACTGTGAGACAGCTCTATGGCATCCATCACTGGAGTAGCTGAGGTTCAATCCAATTAACTAGAGGCCATTTAATTAAAATCTGTGAACTATATTGACTAAATGACTGTGCCCTAGTTTTACCAGGGAGTTTGCAAGCCCGACCACACATCTGTCTCATCAGATTGCAGCCTCAGCCTGCGAGCTCTGTGGCATACGGACAGCCCCTCCATCCCCTCCCCACCGCGGCAGCACCCTAGTGCAGACAGGACCTCCTAGGGACACGCGTGCTCCCATGGGCTAGCAGGGGGACAGCCTCGGACAGCCTCCCGGGCACACACTCAGCTCTGCGCTGCAGGACAGACACAGCATCTGGATCCCCATATCCTCGCTTTACAAAGAGCCGGCGTTTCAGCGAGACATACGTGTGCAGGAGGCAGATGGTGGGTCTGACGGTGACCTGGAGTAGTTCTTCTGGCAAGAACAGAATGTGGAGGCTTCCTCATGCGTGAAGCTGTGTTCAGGGCAAGGAGAGCAGAAAGGGAGACGGAGGGAAAGCTTGTAAAATCCAGGAAGGCAAGCTGAAAAGACAGACAGAGGGAGTTAAGGGAAGAACACCACAAGATGAACGGGGTATACATCTGATGATTGCATTTCCCCATTTCCTGGGACATCCTTTGCCTGCCACTGGCCAGCAGATATCACCCTCCAAGCTACCTTCCCTGAGCGCCTGCATGATCCTGGCACCAAGAGAAATGTGCCTTTGGTTTGACCCAGAATGGACATTTGGATGCCGTAGCTTTGCACTGACTTCCAGGCTGGGGGACCCTTTCAAGGGGCTGGAGGAATGGTCAGACATCAGGGGGAGAAACACATGGAGGGAGCTGGAGGTTCTGGAGGGACTTAGAGGACAAGGTGGCTGCAGAAAGATGCAGGATATGGAAAACACACGGCTTAGGGTTTAGAGTCAGGTGAGCAGAGCAGAAATAACATGGGAGCCACAGCAAGACTCAGCAACAACGCCAAAAGGGGAGGAATATTGAAAATGGAGAAGTTGGAGACTTCATCAGTCACCAGAGCTTCATATACAAACCCAAGCCACAAGGCCATGTCACTGGCAGCTACGGCTTTATCATCGTGGATTATACAGCAGTCACTGCAGGTAGTGAGGTATGTGCTGAAGTTAAACAACAGTAGTATAAATTTGCTTTTATAGGTCATACGCAGGCTTCCCTTATCCTTTTAAAAGTATCTTTGATACGCAAACAAGTAATTCACACGCTGGTCAAGATTTTGCTTGATCTTTGCTTGATCTTTGATCTATTTGCTTGAACCTACAAGCAATACCCCTAGCAGGACACCCAGAAGCTAGTTCTGCATGAAAGACTTATTACCTTACAAAAACAACAACAAAGACAGCGAAACTCCACAAAGCAGTTTGCAACAGCTTCAGTTTGACCCTAAAACATCTGAAAAGGAAGCAGCCTGCAAAGAAATGGGTGCCTGTCATTGCTGAGTGCCCCAGAGGGCATGGGCACACCTCCTGCCTGCCTGCACAGAGGTCCCCTCAGGCTGGCAGCCCCTCCGTGCTGAGGGGTGACTCCCACCCAGCAGTTCCAGCCTAAGGGGCAGGAGTTTGTCTCAGCTGGATGTCAAGCCACACAGAAGCACTCCTGTTTTGCTTGGCTCCTTCATCTTCTTGGTGTGGTGCTGCTGTCTGCTATCCCTTCATCAGCTCCCTGAATATTTAAACTTAATCACTTGTAAAGTTCCTAGATGAACAGCTCCACTAATGCAGTCCCCACTCTTATCATTTTTAAGGAGTTGGCTGCTGAGACTGCTCCTTTTAAAGCAGATTATTCCAGTGCACTCTGGTTCATTAATTTTTAGCATGATATAAAACTGGCAGCCACAGCTGTGATCTGAGGACAAAGCACTGGACATAGCTCAGGGCGGAGAGGATCTTTCCCTGGGATGCTGAAAATGGATGAACATTTAAGGGGAGGTTATTTAATCTACCGCAAGGTCTTTAGAAATTCAGTGCCCTGCAGTCACACACGGGGAGGGACCACAGCACCATGGCTGAGGTTCGTACTCCCCGCGGCCCCTTCATCCCCTGGCCGCTGGCACACGACAGACAGCAGCTTGGCAGAGCTGGGAGCAGCAACGCACATGAAATATTTTTGCTTTTCTTACATAACAGATACAGCCTTTCAAGAGCTGCCTAAAGGCCTTGCTCCTTGCCAGATAAGATCTTGTGCTGTCGTGTCACCCAGCGCAAGTAAAGCCTGCAGAAAGCAGCAGATTTGGCCTCCTCAAGCCCATTCCAGTCATGCCCAAGAAATGAAGAGATACTTCCTTGTACCCGGCATGGAAATTGCAACTTTCCAACTGATATGGACTCAACATTGTATTTCTATAGCAAAACTGAAGAGTTGAATTGTTAAAATGGAGAATAAAAAACCCAAAACTTTTAAAAAATGAGGGAACGAAAATTACTATTATTTAGCCCATTTATTTCTAGGCCCCCTCTTGGCTGTGGTTCCTTGCTAAACTGGACAAGACAAAGCATTTCAGCGCACGCTGCAGTCGCCCAGACATGAAGGGTAGCCTCAGTGGGCTCTGGCCAGCTGAGCTGGTGACTGAGCTGGACATCGGGACCCTGCAGCGGTCACTGGAGATGCACAGGCATTTCTTGCCTGCCTGCCCTGCCTGCAATGTTGGCACTGGGTAAGACGATTCATGTGCCAGGAGCCCTCATTGCTCTCACTGGCTGCAAGGGGAGCGCAGACACCTTCACTGGTTGTCAATGCCTGCCGGACAGCTGGAACATCCTCTCCCAAGAGGTGCTGGATGCAGGATTTCTAGGAAAATATGTGTTTCTAGGAAAAAGAATCTACATTTGCTCCTTGATCTTGCAAACTCTCGGCAACAGCTGCTGCCAGTATGGCACTGGAAAGCCTGCGGTTTTATATTCACCTCTCCCATCCCAGTCTGCACACCTCCAATGCCAGATATAGCTAACCTTTAAAAGCTAACCCTAACCGGGCTTGACAACAGAGAAGTAAGATTAAGACAGTGAGCCACAATGCATAGTAAATGTCATTCCCTACCTAGGGTGCTAGATGAAACAGGAAAAACTAGCAATTACTCCCAAAACTTCCAGCTTCCTCTTCATATTTGAGAAACAAAACCAAAACTAATGTTACATTCATATGACGGAGACATAGTTAGCTTGCTTTTCCTTTAGTTAGGCAGCACTGACCACAACACAGGGCAGAAATAGCACCAGTGGCCCGCTAAAGGTCCCAACACCCTGCACGCACAGGGCACAGCCACTTCCAGAGAGCAGAAGCCTGAGAGCACATCCTACCACAACGGAGGAGGCAGCCAGATTTCAACAGAGAAACCCAGCACGAGCATCGAGCACTTGGAGATCTCCACTGGAAGAGCGACCAACAGTGAGCCGAAGACATGCTACGCCCATCCTGAAGAGGCAGAGAATCCGCAGACCCCCCAGATCCCGCAGTCCCCCATGCTGGGGACAATGTTTGAACTTCCCCGAACACTCGGGCATTTCCTCCCGGCGTGTCGGGAGCTGACCCGAGCGCACGTCCAGGGCTGGGGCTCGCATCGCCACAGAACCGGCCCTTCTCCCAGCGGCTGGAGGACACGGGGAGATGCGCGCCCCGAGAGCAGAGCCAGGGCACAGCTGGTCCCCTGATGCCTCCTGGCAGACAGCCCCGGGATGGGACAGGGCTCATGTCGCTGCACATCGATTGCAGCCTCTGTCTGCTGCAGCTTCAGCTCAAGCTCATCCTCCCCGCAGGGAGAAGCCTACCTCGTTATGGCATCTAAGTCTGAACGCTGGCGCGAGATTCCTGCTCGCACCCTCTGTCAGGCAAAACAGAAAAATCAATCTATCTTGTTTACAAACTTGATGGGACCTGAGCACTAAACCCAGAGCATACCGCTGCCATACCTCGGATTTAAAGGTGAGCCTGACAGTCACATAGATTTGACATCTCATCATAGGAAATTGAACGTTTTCAGTTAGAAGCATCTTTCAGGCTGTTCCTCCCTGTTTTCTAATAACCAGGAGAAGTAAGTTTACAAAAGTGTCTGTCAGAAGATATGTCGGTTAATAACTGTATGAAACGCCTCGATTTGCATTTCCCAGAAACACAGGCACGCCAACCCTGCGTGAGCGCATCCCACGAGGAGCCTGGGCGCAGCTCAGCCGGTGGGCTTACTTGTTAGTTTTGTTCCTCGGTTGTCTGAATCTTACGCTTGAGAAGAACAAAAGCGCCCCAGCACATGTGATGCATCATATGTGCATCTCCGTTTCTTTTCTCAGATAAACTCCCACCCTCTTCCACCTCATCCTACAAGTGTTTTTCTTGGTCCCCAGCTGGTTTAGGTGTCCCTGTTATTTCGCAGTGCTCGTTTTTGCAGTGGGTATGTGGCAGCTCTCAGGAGATCAGGCCATCAATTTATAGATTGAAACTCTCTTTTTTGCACACTATTTTCTTTCCTATTCCTTGTCCTCTGGTACTACTGCAACTTCATTATTAAACAATAAAATTCAATAATACATTCTCCTAGAGCCAAAGAGAAGCAGCTGGATGGGTCAGACAGATTAATTGCCTCTCTCCAGCTCCATCATCACTGCCCACACAAGCTACTCCCTGTTCACCAGGCATGCCTTATCCATTTCACTGACAGAGAGAGCACATGTTCCTTCCTTGATATAACACTGTATGCACACACGATCAAACTAGTAGCAGAACAAGCAACACTGATTTGAGCTGCAGCTTGGCAGATTACCCGGCACGATGCACCCACGGAAAGGGTTTCTCTTACCAACTCATCTGCCGCAGCTCCTCGGACAAGAGCGGATGGCTGAATTGAGAGGAGAAGGCAACGTCCTCTCTCAGGCCCAGCCTGTGCCATAGGGAAAGCAGGGGCAATTGAGGATGCAGAGTTGAAAAATGCCTGGTTTTCTACTCAGCTGACATGGGACAGCTTTAATCTTCCCTCCCCAGCAGTTCAGACATCTCCATCTCACAGCACCATGAAGCCTGCCAACTAGGATTTCCTGCCAGCGGCTCCTAGGCATAACCTTCCTCTCCAGCCAGGGACTCGGAGTCACAGCGCCAAGGATGCTGAAGCTGCTCCTTCACCAGCAAGGATCTCAACATTTTCTAAGCTGCAGCTAGCTGAGTGTACAAGTTTTGGCTTAAAAAATGGCAGAAGAGATCCCCAGCTGAAATCCTGATTAATCGGCAAAAGGGCATCAGAGTTTGAGCAGCTTTATCTTGTTAATCAATGAACAGTGATTAAAAGTGACTCACTATGTGCATCAAGTAGGACAACCTGACTGCAGGACGCAGGCTCTGCAAGCTCCAGGGGTGATTGTAGTCACTGTTCAAGTGAAGCATGGCCAAGATTTTGCATGCAGCAGTAATCACCCTGGCAGTATTTACCAGCTGGTCAGCAGTCTTTTACTTTGTGCACTTATCATACCCATCATTGCAACAGTTTACTACCTCAAACAATTAAGTTAACCTTTGCTTTCTTTTTGGCATATGGAAACATTAACCACACTGACAAGCAGGAAACTGGGACAGAACAACTGTATGATTTGCACAAAGTCATAGAAGACAAATAGGACGAAGAACAGGACTCGGGTCTCTGGAGGTCCAGCCAGCACATTGACTGCACAACCAAAGACAGAAGTTGACCTTTAAGGATTCACATGTTAGTTTATACACACACAAAGAAAAAAAGTTGGCTTTTAACCAAATGAGAGCAAAGACTGAATCCTCTTCCAGCAGCCTCTCGGACAGGCGCTGCTCCTGCTAGCATTCTCCCATGGAGCGGTTAATCTCAATGCAAAGCTTCTGTCCAGAGAGCATCCCCCCTTCCCACAGACCTATGGCTTCCATGTGCAATCTTATCAAGAGCAGGGCTGAGCAGCATGTCTCTGACTATAACTGCATTGGCAGCAACTCACCTCCTAGGGAAAAGACAATCTTCTTTAAAAGAGCAGACAGCCTGGGTGAGCGAGCAAAGGTGCAATCCTGTAACTTGGCAAGTTTAAAGGAAATTCCCCCTCTGCCACCCGCCCCAGGGACTGCACGCCTGGGGACGAGGCAGCCCCATAGCTGTGGCTGTGCCGCTGGGGGAGATGCTGCAGATGTCAGCAGCGGTGGGAGGAAGGGCAGGATCCCCTCAGTGCCTGCTCAGGGGAGAAGCCTGTGACGGACACACTGCGGAAGCAAATTCTACTTCCACAGCAGAAGCCAGAGCAGAGGCCCTCCAGCTCCATCCCGGCTACGTGACCCTCAGCCGTTCAGCCATCACACCTCCTCCAATGTGACTTTCCTGTACATGGTGTTGATCCGCCGGGCCCGCTGCTGGCGGAGGCAGTGAAGCCGTCCACCCTTCCCCAAGCTTGTACGAGTGTCCAGCTGCTCTGCACAACATCAGCTGCAAAATGTTCTGTAAATGATGCAGTGGGTTTCAATAGACAAATGTGAGCAGAAGTATGGGAGCGTTCACCAACACTGCCCCAGACACATCACAGGGTCCAGTAAAACCAAAAATCCACTTCCTGCAGCTTATGAGTCTCTTCTAATTAAGAAGTGTTCATCATTTTGCAGAGACAAAAGGGCTGAGACGTAAGAAAATACTGAAGTTTAGCATAAAATATTAAGAGAACGAGCACAGATGGAAGATTAAATACTAGGCTGAAATTGCTTCATAACATGAATTTAAGAATAAAGCTACCTAACCCAGACAACTTCATGTTAATCTTAATACAAAAATCAGTCAAAACCCATCAAACATAATTCCTGCCCATCTCCATAGCTGGCAAAAATGTGTGTGCATGCGTGTGTTCCCTCCTCTGCTTCTCCAGTCATGCTGTGCCATGCTAAGGACAGAGGAGGACTCGCCTGAAGATCCCACCTGGGGTGCAGTGCAGGACAACCCTTTTAAAGACCGTTTCAGGATCTTTCAGCGCTTCTCAGCCCACCCACACAAAACCAGTGACAGATGCCGGCAAAGCCTCCTCTCGCCTTCGGCCACGAGCCCCCTTCTCCTCTCAAACCTGGATGTGGATATGGACCACCGCAACTCTCACACCCAGGCTCCGGACCCGCACCACACAATGGAGATGCCACTTCCTAATGAAAACATTATTAGCGATTCTGTACGTATCAACGCAGTTTCTGTTAAGAGTGACCATACTGAGGCACAACACCCAGCCCAGGGCAGCCAGGCGGTGGGTCAAAGGGTCCGGCAGCGACCCCGCTGCTGGGCAGAGGGGAAGGGAAGGGGCACGCAGCGCAGCCGCAGCTCTGTGCAAGCACGCCCGCGCTAGCGTCAGCACCTGGTGAAGACCACGGTCTTGGGTCAGCTCCCCTGGGCACCACAGGATAAACCCCTCACCGGCTGTGGAAGGCGTTTGGTGTCTCAGCAGCAAGCTTCAGCAACGCCCTCATAGCCACGCTTACCCCTCCTTGCTGTCTGGTATCATTTTCTTCGTACCAGAGTTTGTTGGCTTGTTTACACCCTCAGCATTTAGCCTTAATGCTTTTGATGGGTTCTGCCTTTTTTTTTCCCTCCCCAAACTGTTTCAGGTCAGCTTGTTGACCCACAAACCTTGCAGATATCTTCGAAGAAAGAAAAAAACCACGAAGGACACTGCCTGCGTTAGCACTATTGAACTTCTTCACGTTGCTGAACTCCTGCAGATAGCGGAAGAGCCACGTGCATGCCAGCATGAATCAATAACGCCTGCAGTTTCACCCAAAACGCCTATACAGTCATTTATAATTAACACTACAACTCGGTTGTCTTCCAAAATCAATTCCTTTCCATTTTTCGTCATGAAATTGTATTTGACAAAGTTCATCTGCTTTTAACTTGTGTTAATTTTCTCTGCTGAAGTAGGCATTCATAAAAACGCCATTTAGGAAAGACAGCAGCTAGGGGAAACAAGCAGCCAGCACTGAGGGGGTGCCACAGCGGGAACCATTACAGCACCCGGGAGTCAAGGCACCCCAGCAGACCAACAGTCCCTTCTGGCAAAGGATGGACTCAGAGCACAGAATAAAGTTTCAGTGGTGTACTGAGCTGGTGAAAGAGCCTTGTCCACAAATGTCCTCAGGCAATAGAGAGGATCCCATCTTCCCCTTACATGCTGGGTTCGCAATCTTGCCTTGTCTTATTGCAAAAACTGTAATCAATACTTTGCAGGCAGAGGGCGATGCCGTTACAGAGCCCCGCTGTGAGGAAGGGAAAAAAATCAGGACCAATCTCCACACCTGTGCAAGAGGGACAAAGTCAGCATGAGGGAGCAATCAATGTGAGCACTGGATCGGGTCTCCAGCTCCTTTTATCTTGGTATCTTCCCTGCCAGGATGGGTATTTCAGGCTGTGAATTCAAAGGCAGCTTGTCTTCCACAAAGTTTGGTTTTTTATTTTAATAACTGGTTTTCAATAATACTCTTCAGCAGCCTACAGTCCAACACGTTCCCAGCATCTCTGAAACCTTTAGGACAATGCTACTCTATAATTTTTGCCCTTGTTAAATAATTTGAAGAGCACTGAAATGAAAACCTATGTCCAGAGGCTAGATCTTTGTGCATCTCCAACAATGAGCTCTTAATAGCTGAAATTAAATTCACTGATTTAGTCCAGAAGAAAATTAAATACCCAAGAAGATTAGTAAGACAGTCTTGAAATATCTAAAAGAATGCATTTGCTTGAATTCAGTGCTATGGCAGTACTGAACAGAACCTCATTGCTATTTATGCAGGAATTTTACTCAAGGACACACTAAAGTAGGCACATCCACTGAGCCAACTGCAATTTACTGTTGTCTCTTTCAGTTCCCTAATGTAGCTACCAAATGATTCCCTGCAAAGGACTGACTGACCTGCATCTCCAGCGCACCCTACTCCTGACAAGTACTTTATCCCACACAAACTCTCTTAGCCATGGGCAAGATATGTTTCCCCCTGTATTTCAACAGAATAACCAACATGTCCATCTAGCAGCCAGGGATCTATAACCTTAAGCGTGACAAAAATTCTGCAAACGAATTGTGATGCTTGTAATTTTCTGAGTAGTTTGCTCTAAAATTAAGTATCATAGAGCAATTTGTGTCTGGCTCTGCCACAATTTCCATAGCCATAATTATTTCAGACACACTGTAAAACAGCAATATAATATGCAATCCCAAATAATAAATATCTCCAATCTTGATCATTACTCCACAAAAAGACTGAAGAGAAAGCATATTTTACATGGGTGTTTCATATACATGACTGATGGAAAGCAGCATCTACCATAAGGCACTACAGCTACCACGGAGGCTGCTAATGGGCGGATGGAGGCAGATACTCCAAATTCATTCAGTGCAAAGCTCTCCACGCTTTCGAACTGTCACTTTGCCCAGGTCACAAAGGTGCTCCAGCCATGTTTTGCTAGAACACAAGACCCAGGAGGAGAAAGCCAAACCATAATTCAGAAAGGAAACTGAAGTATAAATTTCCTCAGTGATTATTCCTTCAGCAGTAGGCACGGATTCACTCCCACAGCCCCCACTTGATGTGTAGCCCCCATTTCCCACCCCACTACCACCTAGCGCAGCCACGGTGTGCCTGGCTCCAGCCCTGACAAGTGCTGCTAAACCTGCACATCAGCACCGGCCCCGCGACTGCAGCGTCTGTCTGTGCAGGATGCCGGTGGCTACATCAGTGATGAAAGTAAAACCTGGTGCTTTGTGCAACTTACAGAATCCCAGGAGAAAAAATAAACTTATTACGCATAATATTCAAGCATCAGTCAGAAGATAAAATAAACTCCAGAAGCACATACAGGTTTGTATGCTAATGTATAAAAGATGAAACAAATCAAAAGCCCCAAGCGCTGTACATTTGGATCCATCTTTCTGTATTTAAACGGAAAAGCAGACCTTAGGCTTCAGGAGGTATCTTTGCACTAAATGACAAAATACTGTAATTTATTATTCTAAATTTCTTTAACTTTCAATTGAACTATTTACTTTCCATCTAAGGACACTGTAGTGACATGATGCCTTGACAGGACACATGCAACGCACAGGAAAGCATCTTACCAATACCACTTCCCACTCCCGCCCCAAACTTTTGCTCAGCAAGAGCAAGCCCTGGCCACAAAGAGCACACATGCACTCGATTTCCAAAAACATCTTCCAGAATGAGACAGTCTGCTCAGGAAGTCTCCAGCTCATGAAGTCTTCAGATGCTTTCCTTCCTTCTTCTCTGCTACCAGGCAAATGAAATGGCTGATTTCCAGAACAACAGGAGGGACTCGGGTTGGTGTAAGGCATCGCACTTCCACCCCAGATGCTCTCCCCAGACCACTGGGAGCACGGCCTTTGCCCGCACCCAGAGACTGCTCTTACATGTCCCTGCCAAGCCGCCAGCCGCAGCAGGAGCATCACTGCCCGCCGGCCCCTCGCAGCAGAGAGCTGCTGATGCGCAAGGCAGCCATGCAGCCCTTGAGACTTACAAGGACACAAGCCTCGCTCACAGCTTGCTGTCATTAAGAAAAAGATGGTGTCAGGAGCTCTCAGGGCCAGGCCACTGCTTTTGGACTATTTTTTCTTTTTTTAAAGTCAATGTCTGCAAGTCATTGGCAGAAGGAAAGGCACGGTCACCTCCGGGAGGCACCAGCCCAGCCCGGCAGCACAGTGAGAGCAGGAGGGTGCTGCCAATGCGTTGCCGCTGCCCAGGCAGGAGCTGCCCGCTGCCCTCAGGAGCTGCCCGCTGCCCATGGCCCTACAGGACCCCAGCCTGCGCACTGCTGGCTTCCAAAGCAAAAACGCGGCCCAGGAGGCGCGGGCACATGCTCCTCTGCCGAAGCAGCCTGGGACTCCTGCCTTTGGCACAGCTCCCTCTCTACCGGCATCTCTGCTTGCCTCTCCACTGCAGACACGGGGACTGAACGATTGCATTTCCCTCTGCCAAGGAAGGGGAGAGACGAAAGCTGCTATCTGATGCCAGCAGCCAGGTAAAGCCACTCGTCGTGGAAGTCTCAATGGATGAACGTAAAACGAACGGTCCAAGACCAGAGCAATCTCTCTCCCCACGTTCAACTTGCTCAGCAGCAAAAAGGCAAGCACTAAAAGGGAAGGTACAACAGGACACAAATGGAAAGACTGTTTTTTTTAAAAAGCAAGCACTTTCCCTATTGTAGCACTTCCCTTTGGAAAATAAAAATCAAGGACTTTATCTAAATCCTCTTTTTTACAGAAAAACTTCCTTTTAAATTTGCTCAAAATGTTGACCAAGCTTATGTCCAAGTAATGCCTGGCAGCAACGAAGAAACTACTCTGTTTCACAGTATTTACAGCTGTGTTTTTGTCCTACTTCGCAACCTACTACTTGCTTATTCCAGGATGATCTTCTCAAAGGCTTTGCTTATTTGTTTGTTCCCCTACTATTCAAGAAGCCAAGCACAGGAAAGAAAATATTGACTTTCCCAAGATATCTACAGCAAGATACAATCTGCTACGAGAGAAGTGTTCTCACTGCTCACTGGCGCTGGGACAAGCAGTTATAAGCTTAAGTGACTGCAAGAGCGATTTGTGTTATACACGAGGAGAGCAAGGTGCTAGGACAGGCTGCCCGGGCAGACGGCAAAGGCGTCACTGAAGGGCTTTGAGAGGAGGATAAACACCCACCTGAGCCAAGCTCAGGGAAAACTGCAGCACCCGAGAGCCCCAGATACGGCAGGCAGAAGAGCAGGGAACAACCCAGCCAGCTGCCTTTGCATGGGCACATTTTGGTAAGGAATTACTGCGGGGGGAGCTAAAAACGGGATAGGAAAACAGCAACAATGAAGG
Organism: Fulmarus glacialis; assembly: GCF_000690835.1. NCBI lineage: Eukaryota > Metazoa > Chordata > Aves > Procellariiformes > Procellariidae > Fulmarus > Fulmarus glacialis. The sequence continues at coordinate 8,416 of NW_009216714.1, read as the reverse complement.
GCCACATCAGAATCCAGACTGTGCCGTCACAAATCTTGTCTCCTCATTAACAGCAACAATTACAAGCTGACAGAAAGTGTCATTACACTACACACAGTGTTAGATTCATCAGGCAGTTACAGCCATTAATAATGCACCCCAGCCTGACGAGCAGAGTGGACTTGCAGTCCAGCATCCTCCATTTTTCAGCAGACCACTTATGAATCCCACAGTAGATCAGAGAAGCTATTTCTTGCCTACTGCACAGTGTCGAGCATGCATTACATTTTGTATCACTAGCAGTTACCATTAGCAAAGACTGCTTTCTTCTAATTAACATTGACTTGTGCCTTTCATCTTATCCCTACGTTTCGAGTCCAGCAGCCGTGCCAGCTCGCCTTGTAAAGCCCCCAAAGTCCTTTACGCAGAAGTTGCCAGAGATGAACCCAGTACAGACAGTCCACTTCACCCAGAGGAGAACACCCCAGAGGCAGAGACGCAGGTCTGCACCAACGGCCTCACGTGCTGGAGCTTTCTCCAGAGCACGCCTGCGCCCTCCCGGGAAAGACTCCACGGGAAGACTTGCCTCCAGCCCTCAGAAAGGCCCATGTCCATGTATGCAAACAGGCAGAGCAGCTGAAAGGTTACCTGTGCAAGAGAAATGTACAGGAATACCCGACACAGTGGGACGAAGTGTGCAAATCCACTCAGCTGAGCCTGGTAACTCGCGCTGGTTTATCACAAACATATAGGAGGCGGGGTGGGAAAAGGAAAAAAAATCACACAACAGCAACACCTTTCCCCTCTCTATCCTTGAAGTTTCCCTTCAGGAGAGTCCAGAAGACCAACATGCTTTATAAGCAAAGGTGCAAAACAAGTCTAAGGGCTATCATTTTCTCTAGCTTTCTCCCTAAGTGAGATACAATAAATCTTCCTTGTGTCCTGTCCATGGCATGTTGAATCCGACATGCTGCTCAGAAATCCATTCAGTACTGCAGAAAAGGGAGGGAACCTGTTATTCCCCTTTTCAAACAACCACCGTGGACATCAGCAGCTGCTCCTCATGCCCACAGCAAGTCACTGATGTGGTTTCTTGTGCGAGGTTTTCCTTCCCTGAAAAGCGGCCACACTCACTGCTTATTGTGAGGGAAGAAAAATACGTGTTCGTGTTTAGCTGGGCCACAGAAGAGGAGCAGCACCGGCCAGGGACGGCCTGAGCACGCCCCGGCTAGGCCCAGGCCCGGCCTCACTGCCCTCCCTGCAGGCCCAGAGCACCAGAGGTGTCAAACCTGGCCCGGCCACCCACACCAAATTCACTTGAAAACGTCATTTAAAAATCCTAACAAAGCACTAGAAACTATTTCCTCTCTAAAACTGGTTTCAGTAGTGTCATCCCTGCATAGGCAAGGGATACAGCCCGCTAATTAGACCATCATCAACGAGCGCGGCGCCAGGCCGCCCTGCGCGGGCGATGGCGGTGAAGGAGAGCAGGGCGCAGGGGCACTTCCCCGTCACAACGGCAGTGCAGAGACGGCTCCCGCCGCTGCTGTCAGAAGTTGAGGGAAATAAATTGAGAAGGAAACTTAGCTACAGCACAAATTTACGTTTCTGTCAAAGAAGAGTGGCTGACAGATATTTTTGGAAACTGGTCTCCATCGTATTAATTCAACGTCTGGTTGAAGTTGTCTCATTTGCAGCAAATCTGGCTGGTAAATATTAACCTTGGGCTTTGTTGAAATTCTCCTTGCAGATATTACAAGGGATTGGATGGAAAAGATGAAGCAGAAAGAGACAACTTCACAGCAAACGTCAGGCAGATTCTCCACATCACGGTTTCATTTACACAAAAGCTATTGCAATATACCACAAAATAAATGGCATGAAGGGGCCACAGCTCATGCCTGGTAAAATTAAGGGTAAAAAGACATCAGTGCTGAGAAGCCTACCGAAAAGAAAATAGGGATGGACAGGTGATCATGCACAGTGCAACAGGACTTCTCACTTGCCTGCTGTGCATCTGCTGGAAATGGGTTTTAAGATCAGAGTAAGCACAGACCAGCATCTGGCTATGGATATATATTAGACAAGAAAAGCAGTCTAAATGTATTTACAGTGACAGAACCTCTCCTCTTATTTGAGAGTAGATGTTAAACAGATGCTAAAGCTGCTCGGTTCCACCCTAGAGATGGCTGCATTTCAACGACCAGTGAAGTGATTCATCGGAAACGTGCAAACCCATGGAAGCCTGTCAGGTACGCCGGGGTTTCTTCAGAGAAGTGGTGCGATATAGAAAGATGGACAGTAAAAAGGCTTGGCTTTCTCGCAGCAGCAATTAGCAGTGCCGTAAATCCGATTAGTCTTTTTTCATCTCTCCTAATTTCAGTGTGAGGATACAAACGTTCTCTCAGCAGCAGGGTGATTTCAGCACTTCAAACACGGTTACAATGATACTAGCTTTCTGATTTAGCTCAAACAGCTTCACCAGTTCAGTGGGAAATAAAGCTCGTTCTTCCCGTGGAGAAGCCCACGCCTCC
>NW_009216714.1:0-5182 GCF_000690835.1 Fulmarus glacialis | reverse complement strand
GGGGTCAGACCGGCCTCAACCAGCCCCTCTGCCTGGCAAGTGCGGCCCCGGGGCACCGGCCAGTCCCCGCAGAGGACACCGTTGTGTGCCCCGGCTTCAGAGCACAACGACAGAGAGCAGTGCCCAGCCATGAGATGGCCTGGGGAAACTTCTCCTTCGCTTTTGCCGACCAATTTCCTTTTGATTTAGACCCAAGAAGCTGCGCCACGCACTTGGCCCTAAGCACCACCCCGGATCCATCCCAGATCCAGCCGGCAGCCAGGCCCCGTGGGGTCACCAGATATACAGCCACCCCAGCAGTGGGGTGAACGGGCGACTGATTTCAGACACCAGCACATCCCATGCTGCAGGCGCAGACAGAAAGGCTTCGGAGAAGATCAAAGGATAAGGGAGAGCCAGGAGCTGCAAAGTGGCACCCAAGACAGCCCGGAGAACCTCCAGTCGCCCCTGGTATGGGATGGGGGGGGTCGCCCGCCCCCCCCTTCCCTGCTCCCTGAAGCCATCCTTGAACATACTCAGGGTCCAACCTCTCACGGCAACAAGAGCTGCGACAGAGACTGTGGGCAAGTTTCACAGGCAAGGAGGATCCAGCAGACTTGCACCCGCTGAGCCCTCCAAAGCCACTGCCACGGGACCACGGCGGTGGAGCCAGATTTGCTGTGCCATCACCGGGCTGTTTTAACATCCCCAAACTTCCACCGTATTTACCTGCCTCCAGCTCAAGGGCTTTTGTCCCTGCTGAAGACTTTCCGCAGCCCTGGACGCTTTCATCAGAAATCTTTTAAAGTTATTCACTTAGTGCTATGCTAATGCAGGGCTCTAAAAAAACCCCAAAAACTTTCAACCCTTAAAAACTGTTTTCTGATATTTGACCAGACATCAGACGCTGCTCCACAGAGAGTGACTAATGACCTGCTTTCTGTGAGAGGGGGGGAAAAACTTAATTATGTCCATTAAATTACTTCAAATATTTTTCCTCAGAGAATATGAATTATTTAAACTCAACACAGAGAAACCTGAAACATTAGCAAAAGCCTTCTGGGAGTCACTATGTAAATTCCCACTCCAAACAGATGGGGAAAGCATGGCAAGCTGCCACGCAGCCACTGAAGCAATGAACAGCACTGAGATTTCAATTCGATAGTTTTAATAGGGTCCCCTTAAGGAGGGCACCAAGCGAATAGCCATAGCCGGAGTGCCGGGAAAGGCTTCCCACATGCTGGAGGAAGGTGATACAACTGGCACAAAAGCCTCAAGTAGCTCCTGAAGGACAGACCCGATTCCTCAGGAAAAGCTCACTCTCCTACCGTACCATACACCTTAAACACAGGGGAACCGTACCCGTTTGGGACTTATTTAGCTAATTTCCTCTCAATCCATCTCCTACCAGCTGAAAAGGTAGAGCTCCAAGGTATCACCTGGACACCAGGCATGGGCAGTGAAGGGTGTTTTCAGGCGTATCTTACTGAAGAAAACATCTCTCACACGTCCCAGCTGGTGGTCTGACCTCTCCTCTGCCCCAGAGGAGCTTTGCTAACAGGGCAGCCACGGACACTGCCAGTTAATAATTGATAGCCAATTACACCTTTCAGAGAAGAAAAGCCCCTGGCTGCTGACGGACAGAGGAACAGCCGCTCCTGGGGTAGGAGATGCACACCCGCAGCCCCATGCTGCACACAGAGCGGCCTCCGCTCGCTGGGGACCGCTGCCAGCTTGTGCTGGCACCTGACTCGCTGCAGAGGCAGTTGAGACCACACTGAGCTGGGACTAGGTCCTGACCACAGCCTGAAGCAGGAAGGTGCCCGGGAGGAGGCATTAGCCCCAGCACCTCTCTCCTTGCAGAGGCTCACACACTCCAAGAGGAGGAGCACGGCAGCCCATATCCCACAGTCTCAGCGCTTTCTCTGCCTTTGAAAGCGAGATCAAAGTGGTCACAGCACCAGGGTCATTAGAGGGATACCCGTTACAGTAGAGGTTATATCCATTTTTACAGCTGTCATTAAATGTAACCTTGCGAGCTGTAAAGTCACTGAATTATTAAGTTGTGTCTAAAGCATGACAATGGGGATACTAATGTTCTAGAATAATTTTATAGTTACAGATAAAGCCGTGGGAAATGCCTGACGGTATTCAGAGCTTTGGCACTTCTGCCCAGCCAACGCCGTGCTGCAGAGCAGCTACCGGCAACATGCCCCATTTACCCAATTGCCACCCTTGAAATTAAGGTCTGGCTGTTAGCTGGGGAGCTGCAATCAACTAAAAGAATCATATTGCTGACAAAAGGCAATTCCACTTGTCTGAACTGTGCTCAGACAGACTGGAGCAGTCTGGCAGCAACACGGACTGACATAGACAAAAACTACCAGAGGACACTGACAGCCACTTTTACCTCTGCATCCCCCATCCTTCTCCTCAAAGCCGGGACCACACGTGCACTTCCCTATGGGGACCAGCCACTCGCCCTCTGCGCTGCAGTGCATCCTGGGGGGATTATCCACGTCCACTTCGGCATGAGTGACACAAGTGCCCTTAACTTCCACCAAAGTCGCAAAGGCCGTCTCCGCCACCGTGTCCGGAAACACGGCCAGGTTCTGCACGGTGGTGAGGCACTTCTTGTAATAGACCCGCACAGAGACCAGCGCCACGCAGGCGCCCACGTCCTGGAAGCCCAGGTGGAAGCCTCTCTTGCTCAGGTGCCCAATCTCCCTCAGCTCGGTGTTCAGCTTCATTTTACGCTCACCCAGGTCCCCCTGCGTGAAGCTCTCATCAGCAGCAATGGTGTCGATCTTGGTGTGCTTGCTCTCATGGACGCTACGGCCCATGTCAGAGTCAGACTCGACGTAGTACAGATTGAAAGTCTCCTTGCAGGTGCCTGTCACGCCAGGGATGCTGTTGCAGTCCCGCAGGGTGAACTTCAGCTCGATGAAGATCCTCTGGCCATCGCGCCTGGCAATCCAGCCCGTCTGCAGCCAGTTGTTCTGGTTTGGCTCCATGACGTTGCAGACCTGGTACGTGCGTATTGGCTTGTAATTCTCATCCACGCCACTGATTTCTTCCCACTGGGGAAAGAACACAAAGGGCTGTAACAGCTCGAGAGCTGCCGTGAGCAAGAACCAGCCGCCCCAGCAGAAACACACCGATCAGTATAAATATCACCACGACAAGCCTCTCCACCTACAGGCCATTATATCATAGGCACTAAAAGTCCTTAGCCCACCAAAAACCACAAGCTGTCGTAACACAGCGGTGCTGCTGGACCACCTAACACCTGAGCTCTTTGCAGAGGTGCAAATACAGAGACACAACCAGAAAGAGGGCACTGGCATCAGACTTCTAAAACAGAGTCTAATATGAAACAGGACACATCATCCGCTGAGAAGCCAGAGCCTTTATCTCCCACATGCTCCTCAGATTTTCTGTCCCTGTGCATCTGCACAGCATTACCACATAGCATAATGACCCAGAGAAGTCAAAGATGGCCAAGGAGATGGGACGCCAGTCATACTATCACACAAGAACAAATATCTTCACAAACAGTAAGCAGCAGCTTCTCTGTCAGGAGAAGTTCGAACTAGAACAGGACAAATCCTCTGACTGCAAGTAAACAGTATTTCCCCAAAGTTACCAGCAGAGATTCTGATTAGTAAAATGATGATTCAAGCCTCACAGCCTTAAGGATGACCTGGCAACTTCCCAAAGCAATTCTTTCTGGGGGTAAATTTATGCAAGATTGCCAAATGTACCCAAAACAGAGTTTCTTCTGCAAACTAACAGCTGGGCAATGCAGATGACTCTAGGATCTATCACTATTCCCTCTGAATGGCTTGTTTCCATCCTGGAAAATGAACCAAAAGCAGCAAGGAACACAACTCTGAGTTTTCCGACACACTCTCCTGAAAGCAGCTATAGACCGACCTTTGCAGCAAAGCAAGGACCTGATCAAACAAACCCTACATGATGCAGAGCTCCTGACAATCCCACCCCAGCCACAGCCCTCTTCCAAGAGCTGGACTGATCCCCAGGAGCCCGCGCTGGCATGCAAACTACAATACAAAGCCTTAACTGGCTGGTGTTTATTTGCTTATTACACGAGTGTAAAAAATCCTTTTGAGGAGCTGTCCACACTGGTTGTACCACTCACATAACCAGTACTTCACTTCTCGCTCTGCTCTCCAGGGTGCCCAGCACTGATCAACACGACAGCTCGTGCCAAGCTGCCCCCCTGCCGCAGCTCAAGGAGACCCCATGGCTGCCAGCCCCCTCCACCAGCTCCACGTGTGGACTTTAAATACTGCTGAGCACCAAAAGACAGACCCTGTCTAACAGCGCAGAGGGACAGTCCCACCTCCACACTTACCCCGTTTAATGGGTGCGAGGTCCAGCCCAGCTCCGCTTGCGATTCCTTTGAGTCCAGCAGGACAACTGCAGGGAAGACAACATGTTAGAAAGCAAACTCACTAACGCAGGAAATGCCAGTAAATATCCACCCACCCACCCGTTGGGAAGCTCAGTGGGTGCACCCCTTCCCGGACACCCAGCTGCCTGAGTGGTGGGTCAGGTCCCAGAGTGCAGGGAGCAGCTCCCGCCCCAGCGCCACCAGCCATCGCGTCATCCCTTGAGCACCGAGCACTGCACCGAGCAGAACTTGTGCTGCAGAGCTCTAGGCTGCACATCCAGAACAGACCTCGCAGTTTTGCGATTAGCACCCTAACCTAAGGGGGATGACGTCCCAGGGAAGGCTGCAGTCCTTCCCAAGGCACCCTGCAGAACAATCCCTCCACCACCACCAGCCAATACTGCAACTGTACTGTGCCTGTAGCGTGTCTATCTCCTGGAACTGAAAGGTACTGGCGGCTGCTTTGAAACAAGAATTTCCTTGAAAGACTACATCTTTTTTCCACAAAACAGCTAATTCTCTGCTTGACAGGAAGAGGTATTTCCCCCAAATTCACAGTTCCACGATGCCTCCACAGCTAGCAAACAGAAGCAATCCCTGACTGGCAAGTTGTGCCTCCTCTCAGACCCCAGACAACGCCCGTGCATGAGGTCGCAGCCCCGGCCCGTCCTTTCGCCAGCGAGCGCTCCAGGACGCTCCTCCCGGCGCTGGGGCAGGACGGGTCTGTCCGCGGCAGCGCGGCCCCTGCACACGCAGACCCCGGGCTTCGACCCTCTCCCCACGTCC